>NW_021822469.1:579474-729139 GCF_901001165.1 Salmo trutta
AGTAGATACATTACACTACATAGATACATTACACTACATAGATACATTACACTACATACATACATTACACTACATACATACATTACACTACATACAGTAGATACATTACACTACATACATACATTACACTACATAGATACATTACACTACATAGATGCATTACACAGATACATTACACTACATAGATACATTACACTACATAGATACATTACACTACATAGATACATTACACTACATAGATGCGTTACACAGATACATTACACTACATACATCTATTACACTACATAGATACATTACACTACATAGATGCATTACACAGATACATTACACTACATACATCTATTACACAACATACATACATTACACTACATATATACATTACACTACATATATACATTACGCTACATACATACATTACACTACATAGATACCCTACATACAGTAGATACATTACACTACATACGTCCATTACACAACATAGATACATTACACTACATACAGTAGATACATTACACTACATACATCCATTACACAACATAGAAACATTACACTACATACAGTAGATACATTACACTACATAGATACATTGCACTACATACAAACATTACACTACATAGATACTTTACACCACATACATACATTATACTACATACAGTAGATACATTACACTACATAGATACATTACACTACATAGATACATTACACTACATACATACATTATACTACATACAGTAGTTACATTACACTACATAGATACATTACACTACATAGATACATTACACTACATTCATACATTACACTACATAGATGCATTACACTACATACAGACATTACACTACATATATACATTACACTACATACAGTAGATACATTACACTACATAGATACATTACACAACATAGATGCATTACATTACACTACATAGATGCGTTACACAGATACATTACACTACATACATCTATTACACAACATACATACATTACACTATATATATACATTACACTACATATATACATTACGCTACATACATACATTACACTACATAGATACCCTACATACAGTAGATACATTACACTACATACGTCCATTACACAACATAGATACATTACACTACATACAGTAGATACATTACACTACATACATCCATTACACAACATAGAAACATTACACTACATACAGTAGATACATTACACTACATAGATACATTGCACTACATACAAACATTACACTACATAGATACTTTACACCACATACATACATTATACTACATACAGTAGATACATTACACTACATAGATACATTACACTACATAGATACATTACACTACATACATACATTATACTACATACAGTAGTTACATTACACTACATAGATACATTACACTACATAGATACATTACACTACATTCATACATTACACTACATAGATGCATTACACTACATACAGACATTACACTACATATATACATTACACTACATACAGTAGATACATTACACTACATAGATACATTACACAACATAGATGCATTACACTACATAAAGTAGATACATTACACTTCGTAGATACATTACACTACATAGATGCATTATACTACATAAAGTAGATACATTACACTTCATAGATACATTACACTACATAGATACATTACACTACATACAGTGGATACATTACACTACATACAGTAGATACATTACACTACATAGATACATTATACTACATAAAGTAGATACATTACACTACATAGATACATCATTTACATTTACATTTACGTCATTTAGCAGACGCTCTTATCCAGAGCGACTTACAATTGGTGCAATCACCTTATGATATCCAGTGGAACAACCACTTTACAATAGTACATCTATATATTTTTTGGGGGGGAGGGTTAGAAGGATTACTTTATCCTATCCCAGGTATTCCTTAAAGAGGTGGGGTTTCAGGTGTCTACGGAAGGTGGTGATTGACTCCGTTGTCCTGGCGTCGTGAGGGAGCTTGTTCCACCATTGGGGTGCCAGAGCAGCGAACAGTTTTGACTGGGCTGAGCGGGAACTGTGCTTCCACAGAGGTAGGGAGGCGAGCAGGCCAGAGGTGGATGAACACAGTGCCCTTCTTTGGGTGTACGGACTGATCAGAGCCTGAAGGTACGGAGGTGCCGTTCCCCTCACAGCTCCGGAGGCAAGCACCATGGTCTTGTAGCAGATGCAAGCTTCAACTGGAAGCCAGTGGAGTGTGCGGAGGAGCGGGGTGACATGAGAGAAGTTGGGAAGGTTGAACACCAGACGGGCTGCGGCGTTCTGGATGAGTTGTAAGGGTTTAATGGCACAGGCAGGGAGCCCCGCCAACAGCGAGTTGCAGTAATCCAGACGGGAGATAACAAGTGCCTGGATTAGGACCTGCGCCGCTTCCTGTGTAAGGCAGGGTCGTACTCTGCGAATGTTGTAGAGCATGAACCGACAGGATTAGGTCACCGCCTTGATGTTAGCGGAGAACGACAGGGTGTTGTCCAGGGTCACGCCAAGGCTCTTAGCACTCTAGGAGGAGGACACAATGGAGTTGTCAACCGTGATGGCGAGATCATGGAACGGGAAGAGCTCCCGGGGAAGGACTGCATACATTACACTACATATATACATTACACTACATACAGTAGATACATTACACTACATAGATACATTACACTACATAGATACATTACACTACATATATACATTACACTACATAGATACATTACACTACATACAGTAGATCCATTACACTACATACAGTAGATACATTACACTACATAGATACATTACACTACATACATACATTACACTACATAGATATATTAGACTACATAGATACATTACATACATACATTACACAGATACATTACACTACATATATACATTACACTACATGGATACATTACACTACATAGATACATTACATTACATACATACATTACACTACATAGATACAGTACACTACATAGATACATTATACTACATACACACATTACACTACATAGATACATTACGCTACATAGATGCATTACAGTACATAGATGCTTTACACTACATACATACATTATACAACATACATACATTACACTACATACAGTTGAAGTCGGAGGTTTACATACACTTGCAAAAATTCCCAAAAATGAGGTCATGGCTTTAGAAACCTCTGATAGGTTAATTGACATAATTTGAGTCAATTGGAGGTGTACCTGTGGATGTATTTCAAGGCCTACCTTCAAACGCAGTGCCTCTTTGCTTGACATCATGGGAAAATCAAAAGAAATCAGCCAAGACCTCAGAAAAAAATGGTAGACCTCCACAAGTCTGGTTCATCCTTGGGATAAATTTCCAAATGCCTGAAGGTACCACGTTCATCTGTAAAAACAGTAGTACGCAAGTATTAACACCATGGAACCACGCAGCTGTCATACCGCTCAGGAAGGAGATGGCTTCTATCTCCTAGAGATGAACGTACTTTGGTGCGAAAAGTGCAAATCAATCCCAAAACAACAGCAAAGGACCTTGTGAAGATGCTGGAGGAAACAGGTATAAAAGTATCAATATCCACAGTAAAACGAGTCCTATATTGACGTAACCTGAAAGGCCGCTCAGCAAGGAAGAAGCCACTGCTCCAAAACTGCCATGAAAAAGCCAGACTACGGTTTGCAACTGCACATGGGGAAAAATATTGTACTTTTTGGAGAAATGTCCTCTGGTTTGATTTAACAAAAATAGAACTGTTTGTCCATAATGACCATTGTTATGATTGGAGGAAAAGGGAGGAGGCTTGCAAGCCGAAGAATACCATCCCAGGCATTCCCTGTGGCTCATTTGGTAGAGCACGATGTTTGCAACGCCAGCATGGTGTGTGCAACACCAGGGTTGTGGGTTCAATTCCCACGGGGGGCCAGTACAAAAAACAAAAAAAATCCCAACTGTGAAACACGGGGGTGGCAGCATCATGTTGTGGGGGGTACTTTGCTGCAGGAGGGACTGGTGCACTTCACAAAATAGATGGCATCATGAGGAAGGAAAATGATGTGGATATATTGAAGCAACATCTCAAGACATCAGTCAGGAAGTTAAAGCTTAGTTGCAAATGTGTCTTCCAAATGGACAATGACCCCAAGCATCCTTCCAAAGTTGTGGCAAAATGGCTTGATGAAGTCAAGGTATTGGAGTGGCCATCACAAAGCTCTGACCTCAATCCTATAGAACATTTGTGGGCAGAACTGAAAAAGCATGTGCGAGCAAGGAGGTCTAAAAATCTGACTCAGTTACACCAGCTCTGTCAGGAGGAATAGGCCAAAATTCACCCAACTTATTGTGGGAAGCTTGTGGAAGGCTTGACCTAAGTTAAACAATTTAAAGGCAATGCTACCAAATACTAATTGAGTGTATGTAAACTTCTGACCAACTGGGAAAGCTGAAATAAATCATTCTCTCTACTATTCTGACATTTCACATTCTTAAAATAAAGTGGTGATCCTAACTGACCTAAGACAGGGCATTTTTACTAGGATTAAATGTCAGGAATTGTGGAAAAAACTGAGTTGTAATGTATTTGGCTAAGGTGTATGTAAACTTCTGACTTCAACTGTACAGTCATGGCCTAAAGTTTTGAGAATGACACAAATATTAATTTTCACAAAGTCTGCTGCCTCAGTTTGTATGATGGCAATTTGCATATACTCCAGAATGTTATGAAGAGTGATCAGATTAATTGTAAAGGCCCTCTTTGCCATGCAAATGAACTGAATCCCCGAAAAACATTTCCACTGCATTTCAGCCCTGCCACAAAAGGACCAGCTGACATCATGTCAGTGATTCTCTCGTTAACACAGGTGTGAATGTTGACGAGGACAAGGCTGGAGATCACGCTGTCATCTGATTGAGTTTGAATAACAGACTGGAAGCTTCAAAAGGAGGGTGGTGTTTGGAATCATTGTTCTTCCTCTGTCAATCATGGTTACCTGCAAGGAAACACGTGCCGTCATAATTTCTTTGCACAAAAAGGGCTTCACAGGCAAGGATATTGCTGCAGGGTAAGATTGCACCTAAATCAACCATTTATCGGATCATCAAGAACTTCAAGGAGAACGGTTCAATTGTTGAGAAGAAGGCTTCAGGGCGCCCAAGATAGTCCAGCAAGCACCAGGACCATCTCCTAAAGTTGATTTAGCTGTGGGATCGGGGCACCACCAGTACAGAGCTTGCTCAGGAATGGCAGCAGGCAGGTGTGATTTCATCTGCACGCACAGTGAGGCAAAGACTTTTGGAGGATGGCCTGGTGTCAAGAAGGGCAGCAAAGAAGCCACTTCTCTCCGGGAAAAACATCAGGGACAGATTGATATTCTGCAAAAGGTACAGGGACTGGACTGCTGAGGACTGGGGTGAAGTCATTTTCTCTGAGAAATCCCCTTTCCGATTGTTTGGGGCATCCGGGAAAAAGCTTGTCCGGAGAAGACAAGGTGAGCGCTACCATCAGTCCTGTGTCATGCCAACAGTAAAGCATCCTGAGACCATTCATGTGTGGGGTTGCTTCTCAGCCAAAGGAGGGGCTCACTCATAATTTTGCCTACGAGCACAGCCATGAATAAAGAATGGTACCAACACATCCTCCGAGAGCAACTTCTCCCAACCATCTAGGAACAGTTTGGTGATGAACAATGCCTTTTCCAGCATGATGGAGCACCTTGCCATAAGGCAAAAGTAATAACTAAGTGGCTCGGGGAACAAAACATCGATATTTTGGGTCCATGGCCAGGAAACACCCCAGACCTTAATCCCATTGAGAACTTGTGGTCAATCCTCAAGAGGCAGGTGGACAAACAAAAACCCACAAATTCTGACAAACTCCAAGCATTGATTATGCAAGAATGGGCTGCCATCAGTCAGGATGTGGCCCAGAAGTTAATTGACAGCATGCCAGGGTGGATTGCAGAGGTCTTGAATAGAAGGGTCAACACTGCAAATATTGACTTTTTGCATCAACTTCATGTAATTGTCAATAAAAGCCTTTGACACTTATGAAATGCTTGTAATTATACTTCAGTATTCCATATTAACATTTGACAAAAATATCTAAAGAAGCAGCAAACTTTGTGGAAATTAATATTTGTGTCATTCTCAAAACTGTTGGCCACGACTGTACATACATTACACTACACAGATACATTACACTACATAGATATAGTACACTACATACATACATTACACTACATACATACATTACACTACATAGATATATTACACTATATATGTACATACATTACATTGATACGGTGTAGATAGATTTCATTACATTACATAGATGTATTACACTACATAAAGTGGCTTGCGAAAGTATTCAGCCCCTTGGCCTTTTTCCTATTTTGTTGCCTTACAACCTGGAATTGAAATTGATTTTTGGGGGGTTTGTATCATTTGATTTACACAACATGCCTACCACTTTGAAGATGCAAAATCTTTTTTATTGTGAAACAAACCAGAAATAAGACAAAAAAACAGAAAACTTGAGCGTGCATAACTATTCACCCCCCCAAAGTCAATACTTTGTAGAGCCACCTTTTGCAGCAATTACAGCTGCAAGTCTCTTGGGGTATGTCTCTATAAGCTTGGCACATCTAGCCACTGTGATTTTTGCCCATTCTTCAAGGCAAAACTGCTCCCGCTCCTTCAAGTTGGATGGGTTCTGCTGGTGTACAGCAATCTTTAAGGCATACCACAGATTCTCAATTGGATTGAGGTCTGGGCTTTGACTAGGCCATTCCAAGACATTTAAATATTTCCCCTTAAACCACTCGAGTGTTGCTTTAGCAGTATGCTTAGGGTCATTGTCCTGCTGGAAGGTGAACCTCCGTCCCAGTCTCAAATCTCTGGAAGACTGAAACAGGTTTCCCTCAAGAATTTCCCTGTATTTAGCGCCATCGATCATTCCTTCAATTCTGACCAGTTTCCCAGTCCCTGCCGATGAAAAACATCCCCATAGCATGATGCTTCCAGTACCATGCTTCACTGTGGGGATAGTGTTCTCGGGGTGATGAGAGGTGTTGGGTTTGCGCCAGACATAGTGTTTCCCTTGATGGCCAAAAAGCTGCATTTTTGTCTCATCTGACCAGAGTACGTTCTTCCATATAATTAAGCAATGGCTTTTTTCTGGACACTCTTCCGTAAAGCCCAGCTCTGTGGAGTGTACGGCTTAAAGTGGTCCTATGGACAGATACTCCAATCTCCACTGTGGAGCTTTGCAGCTCCTTCAGGGTTATCTTTGGTCTCTTTGTTGCCTCTCTGATTAATGCCCTCATTGCCTGGTCCGTGAGTTTTGGTGGGCGGCCCTCTCTTGGCAGGTTTGTTGTGGTGCCATACTCTTTCCATTTTTTAATAATGGATTTAATGGTGCTCCGTGGGATGTTCAAAGTTTCAGATATTTTTTTATAACCCAACCCTGATCTGTACTTCTCCACAACTTTGTCCCTGACCTGTTTGGAGAGCTCCTTGGTCTTCATAGTGCCACTTGCTTGGTGGTACCCCTTGCTTAGTGGTGTTGCAGACTCTAGGGCCTTTCAGAACAGGTGTATATATATTGAGATCATGTGACAGATCGTGTGCCACTTAGATTGCACACAGGTGGACTTTATTTAACTAATTATGTGACTTCTGAAGGTAATTGGTTGCACCAGATCTTATTTAGAGGCTTCATAGCAAAGGGGGTGAATACATATGCACTCACCACTTTTCAGTTTTAAATTTGTTTTGATAAAAGTAATTTTTTCCATTTCACTTCACCAATTTGGACTATTTTGCTTATGTCCATTACATGAAATCTAAATAAAATCTATTTTATATTACAGGTTGTAGTGCAACAAAATAGGAAAAACGCCAAGGGGGGTGAATATTTTTGAAAGGTTCTGTACAAGCATTATACTATGTACATGCATTACACTACATATATGCATTACACTACATAGATACATTACACTACATATATGCATTACACTACATAGATACATTACTCTACATATATGCTTTACACTACATATATGCGTTACACTGCATAGATACATTACACTACATATATGCAGTACACTACATATATGCTTTACACTACATATATGCATTACACTACATATATGCATTACACTACATATATGCTTTACACTACATAGATACATAACACCACATATATGCATTACACTACATAGATACATTATACTACATATATGCATTACACTTCATAGACACATTACACTACGTATATGCTTTACACTACATATATGCATTACACTACATAGATACATTACACTACATATATGCATTACACTACATAGATACATTACACTACATATATGCATTACACTACATAGATACATTACTCTACATATATGCTTTACACTACATATATGTGTTACACTGCATAGATACATTACACTACATATATGCATTACACTACATATATGCATTACACTACATATATGCATTACACTACATATATGCTTTACACTACATAGATACATAACACCACATGTATGCATTATACTACATAGATACATTAAACTACATAGACATATTACACTGAATATGTACATACATTGTTATTATTTGACCCTGCTGGTCATCTATGAACATTTGAACATCTTGGCCATATTCTGTTATAATCTCCACCCAGCACAGCCAGAAGAGGACTGGCCACCCATTATAGCTTGGTTCCTCTAGGTTTCTTCTTAGGTTTCGGCCTTTCTTGGAAGTTTTTCCTAGCCACTGTGCTTCTACACTTGCATTGCTTGCTGTTTGGGGTTTTAGGCTGTGTTTCTGTACAGCACTTTGTGACATCAGCTGATGCAAGAAGGGCCTTATAAATACATTTGATTGATTGATTGATTGATTGATACGGTGTATCATTGTTTTCTCTTGTTATGTGTGTTGTTGTCTGTCTCTTTGTCTGTCTGTCTGTCTGTCTGTCTGTCTGTCTGTCTGTCTGTCTGTCTGTCTGTCTGTCTGTCTGTCTGTCTGTCTGTCTGTCTGTCTGTCTGTCTGTCTGTCTGTCTGTCTGTCTGTCTGTCTGTCTGTCTGTCTGTCTGTCTGTCTGTCTGTTGTATGTGTGTTCGCAGGCAAGCTTCTCCTACGCTCTGATTCAGTATGACACAGAGAGAGAGGAACCTGTCAAAGACTCTAGAGGTTTCTGTATCAAAGTCCCTAAAGGTGAGCACACACACACACACACACACACACACACACACACACACACACACACACACACACACACACACACACACACACACACACACACACACACACACACACACACACACACACACACACACACCCCATTACTTGTTGGTTTGGTCCTCAGGAGAAACTGGATTGCTGGTTGCCAAGATTACGGCGCAGACTCCGTTCAGTGGCTATGCTAATAACCAGCAGCAGACAGACAGGAAGAAGCTGAGAGATGTGTTTGTTAAGGGAGATCTGTACTTTAACAGTGGAGACCTGCTGAGGATTGACCACGAGGGCTTTATTTACTTCATGGACCGCATCGGAGACACCTTCAGGTCAGAAACGCTTTAGCTGTTTTACTTTAGTAGTTATCAACTAAAGGTTTAATAATGAGCTGGGTTAAAAAGTTTTATGGGGCGGCAGGTAGACTAGTGGTTAGAGCGTTGGACTTGTAACCGAAAGGTTGGAAGATCTAATCCCCGAGCTGACAAGGTAAACATCTGTTGTTCTGCCCCTGACCAAGGCAGTTAACCCACTGGCTGTCATTGAAAATAAGAATTTGTTCTTAACTGACTTATCCTATTTAAATGAAGGTAAAAAAACACAATGTGTTGTCATGTCCTGTGAATCACCTGCAGGTTGAGTTATGAGCTGGGTTTAATACTATAGATGTAATGTTATTGTCCTGTCCTGTGAATCACCTGCAGGTTGAGTTATGAGCTGGGTTTAATACTATAGATGTAATGTTATTGTCCTGTCCTGTGAATCACCTGCAGGTTGAGTTATGAGCTGGGTTTAATACTATAGATGTAATGTTATTGTCCTGTCCTGTGAATCACCTGCAGGTTGAGTTATGAGCTGGGTTTAATACTATAGATGTAATGTTATTGTCCTGTCCTGTGAATCACCTGCAGGTTGAGTTATGAGCTGGGTTTAATACTATAGATGTAATGTTATTGTCATGTCCTGTGAATCACCTGCAGGTTGAGTTATGAGCTGGGTTTAATACTATAGATGTAATGTTATTGTCCTGTCCTGTGAATCACCTGCAGGTTGAGTTATGAGCTGGGTTTAATACTATAGATGTAATGTTATTGTCCTGTCCTGTGAATCACCTGCAGGTTGAGTTATGAGCTGGGTTTAATACTATAGATGTAATGTTATTGTCCTGTCCTGTGAATCACCTGCAGGTTGAGTTATGAGCTGGGTTTCTCTAGGTTTCTTCCTTCTTGTAAGTGTTTGCGGTCTGCTTCTGCTTGCTCTCTGGGTTCTAGGCCAGGCTTCTGTCAGAATTAATTTCATATGAGTTCATGTCCAGGTGGAAAGGAGAGAACGTGGCCACCACGGAGGTGACTGAGCACCTGATCATGGTGGAATGTATCGAAGAAGCCAACGTCTACGGTGTCAAGGTTCCAGGTGATTTTGCATTTTAGTCATTTAGCAGACAATCTTATCCAGAGGTAGCTAGGTTCATTTAACAGACACTCTTATCCAGAGGTAGCTAGGTTCATTTAACAGACGCTCTTATCCAGAGGTAGCTAGGTTCATTTAACAGACTCTCTTATCCAGAGGTAGCTAGGTTCATTTAACAGACTCTATTATCCAGAGGTAGCTAGGTTCATTTAACACACTCTTATCCAGAGGTAGCTAGGTTCATTTAACAGACTCTCTTATCCAGAGGTAGCTAGGTTCATTTAACAGACTCTCTTATCCAGAGGTAGCTAGGTTCATTTAACAGACGCTCTTATCCAGAGGTAGCTAGGTTCATTTAACAGACTCTCTTATCCAGAGGTAGCTAGGCTCATTTAACAGACCCTCTTATCCAGAGGTAGCTAGGTTCATTTAACAGACTCTCTTATCCAGAGGTAGCTAGGTTCATTTAACAGACTCTATTATCCAGAGGTAGCTAGGTTCATTTAACAGACACTCTTATCCAGAGGTAGCTAGGTTCATTTAACAGACTCTCTTATCCAGAGGTAGCTAGGTTCATTTAACAGACTCTATTATCCAGAGGTAGCTAGGTTCATTTAACAGACACTCTTATCCAGAGGTAGCTAGGTTCATTTAACAGACTCTTTTATCCAGAGGTAGCTAGGTTCATTTAACAGACTCTCTTATCCAGAGGTAGCTAGGTTCATTTAACAGACCCTCTTATCCAGAGGTAGCTAGGTTCATTTAACAGACCCTCTTATCCAGAGGTAGCTAGGTTCATTTAACAGACCCTCTTATCCAGAGGTAGCTAGGTTCATTTAACAGACGCTCTTATCCAGAGGTAGCTAGGTTCATTTAACAGACTCTCTTATCCAGAGGTAGCTAGGTTCATTTAACAGACTCTATTATCCAGAGTAAGCTAGGTTCATTTAACAGACTCTCTTATCCAGAGGTAGCTAGGTTCATTTAACAGACTCTCTTATCCAGAGGTAGCTAGGTTCATTTAACAGACTCTCTTATCCAGAGGTAGCTAGGTTCATTTAACAGACTCTTTTATCCAGAGGTAGCTAGGTTCATTTAACAGACTCTCTTATCCAGAGGTAGCTAGGTTCATTTAACAGACCCTCTTATCCAGAGGTAGCTAGGTTCATTTAACAGACTCTATTATCCAGAGGTAGCTAGGTTCATTTAACAGACTCTCTTATCCAGAGGTAGCTAGGTTTATTTAACAGACACTCTTATCCAGAGGTAGCTAGGTTCATTTAACAGACACTCTTATCCAGAGGTAGATAGGTTCATTTAACAGACTCTCTTATCCAGAGGTAGCTAGATTCATTTAACAGACTCTCTTATCCAGAGGTAGCTAGGTTCATTTAACAGACTCTCTTATCCAGAGGTAGCTAGGTTCATTTAACAGACACTCTTATCCAGAGGTAGCTAGGTTCATTTAACAGACGCTCTTATCCAGAGGTAGCTAGGTTCATTTAACAGACCCTCTTATCCAGAGGTAGCTAGGTTCATTTAACAGACTCTCTTATTCAGAGGTAGCTAGGTTCATTTAACAGACTCTCTTATCCAGAGGTAGCTAGGTTCATTTAACAGACGCTCTTATCCAGAGGTAGCTAGGTTCATTTAACAGACCCTCTTATCCAGAGGTAGCTAGGTTCATTTAACAGACTCTCTTATTCAGAGGTAGCTAGGTTCATTTAACAGACTCTCTTATCCAGAGGTAGCTAGGTTCATTTAACAGACTCTATTATCCAGAGGTAGCTAGGTTCATTTAACAGACTCTCTTATCCAGAGGTAGCTAGGTTCATTTAACAGACTCTCTTATCCAGAGGTAGCTAGGTTCATTTAACAGACTCTTTTATCCAGAGGTAGCTAGGTTCATTTAACAGACTCTTTTATCCAGAGGTAGCTAGGTTCATTTAACAGATTCTCTTATCCAGAGGTAGCTAGGTTCATTTAACAGACCCTCTTATCCAGAGGTAGCTAGGTTCATTTAACAGACCCTCTTATCCAGAGGTAGCTAGGTTCATTTAACAGACCCTCTTATCCAGAGGTAGCTAGGTTCATTTAACAGACCCTCTTATCCAGAGGTAGCTAGGTTCATTTAACAGACCCTCTTATCCAGAGGTAGCTAGGTTCATTTAACAGACTCTCTTATCCAGAGCGACTTATCCAGAGCGATCCTGCATCCGTGATGCAGGATCGATTATACTACCTGGAGGACTCCTCATTAAACATATGTTTTTTATGGAATAGTTTTATTCATAGGATGTTTTATATACACTACACACAGTTGACATAGTATATATAGCTACATATAACAATACACACCTACAACACACAGTCACATCATTGTGTAGTTATTAACCCAGTGTGTTCTTCTCTTGTTGGCTGTGAAGGACCAGGACTTTAAAGGGGGAGAATTTAAAATCAATGAGAATTTCTGAAAATGTATCAAAGTCAGCTGTCTCTCTTGGTGATCCTGCTTTGTGACGTACCCCACAGGACACGAGGGGAGGGTTGGAATGGCAGCGGTCAAACTGAAAGATGACATGGAGTTTGACAGTAAAGCCACACTGGAGCACGTCAAGACCTGCCTGCCCAGCTACGCTAGACCACGCTTCATACGCATACAGGTGAACCCGTGGGAATAATGTCCAAATTACAATGATCGTCATGATACCTTTTATTTACAAAGCACTTAAAGCTACCATCTGGGATATGTTGAAGAGATTCCCTGATCCCAGATTGTACTTTTTTAAAGATTTTCTCAAAACGCTTAAGATTCATAAGACATACATTTTAACGTAATTTATTTTATTTTAAAAATCCCAGAATTCCCTGGCTGTGACTGGAACGTTCAAGCAGATGAAGGTGAAGCTAGCCGAAGAAGGATTCAACCCATCCGTGATGCAGGATCGATTATACTTCCTGGAGGACAGTAAGGGATACGTCCCCATGACACGGGAGATGTACCAGTCTATTTCTGATGGAAAGATACACTTATGATTGATTTTCTTTTACAGATTTTCTAACTGTTAATCTCTTATTTTAAAATTAACTGTCAAATTATTCACTGTTGTGTTTAAATGAAAGGGAGCAAAATACTAATGTCAAAGACCAAGTGTTTTGACCAAGACCACATTTTGTGCATTTTATGACTATAGAAAAAGAAATTGAAATTGAAAACTGAACATTTTATGGAACATTATTAAATAAATAAATCTAGATTGATTTTGTAATACATACTAAAGACATATTGTGTATCTATCTGAGATGTGTGGCTGTGTCACTTAAAAAAATGATATATGATAAAAAAGAATAAATAAAAGACCTCAGAGCTCTGCCATCTCTGCATCCTGAAATCACAAAGGTGTTTGTGGGAAACATTTGGGAGGGAGACTACAGGGTCGTATGCATCGGGCACCAAATGGAAGAAAACGGATTGGACCAAGGTGGGACTACCTGAACTTGTACATTAAGAAACATTCATTTTCCATTGCAAAACATGTTGCTACGGTGTGCCTAATGAATATGACCCAGGAGCTAACCTTGGCTACAGTAGAGCAGGAAAGTTAGCGGTATCTACTGTAGTCACAGAGGAACAAGACCAACAGCTGAGTCTCCTACACCCAGAGGAGGACCAGGGATTTGGGGAGATCTGAGCTTTGGGGCGATCTGAAGTCCCCTGACAGGGCAGCACACCTGGTAGCGCCCACACTGCACCCACAGGTGGCAGAAACTGGGCAAGCTGTAGAACTTGGTGAGCTTCCTCAGGACCCGTTTTCCCAGCTGGTTGGAATTGGTTGGAGAAGGCCACTCTGGGATCTGAAAGAGGCCTGAGGGGCTTGGGCCTGAGGAGAGACGCCTGAGCTGGGTGTCATTTAGGGGGGGGATGAGGTCTGGGTCTTTATGTCCAGGCTGCGAGTCCGTGACAGAGCTAGAGAGAGGCTTAGAAAGGGGATCAGTGTTATGACCAAACAGGGGCCCAATGGGGCCAGGTAAGGGCTCACTGCTGCAGCTCAGAGAGCGTACTGTCCTCCTCGGCCTGTTCTCAGACCCAGACTTTTCTTTATCCATCCAGAATGGTGGTGGTGGTCTAAATCCAGTCTTATCACTGTCCAAGCGGAGCTGTGGTTGGACCCTCTGAACTCTGAAGGCAGCAGTACAGGGGATTTCCTCAGGACCGTCTCTGGCTCCTGTCTCTGGGTCCTGGCTGGTCTGGGCCTGGCTGGTCACTAGCTCTCTGAGTCCTGTCTTGGGGCTGGCCTCTAGCTCTTTGGATCCTGTCTCGGGGCTGGTCTGTGTCTGGCCGGCCTCCAGCTCTTTGGATCCTGTCTTGGGGCTGGTCTGTGTCTGGCCAGCCTCCAGCTCTTTGGATCCTGTCTTGGGGCTGGTCTGTGTCGGGCCGGTCTCTTGCTTTTTGGGTGTTTTCAGTGTTTCATCCTCTGTGTCACTGATGGCCTTTTCAATCTCCTTTGGTTTCCTACTCATGAGAGAGGCAGCCAAGCCCTCTGCTGCTGCTGTTGTGTGATTCTCCGAATCACTGTTTGTCTCTGACAGCTTCTCAACAGTTTTTCTGACTGGAGACTGCTGCTCCTCCATTTTACTGACTGCCTGTTTTTCAGCATCCTCGGCCAGAAGGTCGGCGGCCATTTTGCGAATGATGTTCCAGTCCCTGATAATGTCCTCTGAGGTGGTCAGCTGTGACGTCACGGTGAAGCGGATGATGCGTTTCCTATCGATGTCGGCGGGGACAAGGTACATGGTGCCGGACCGCGTCAGTCGCCGTAGCAACTCCTGAGTCAGGGCATTCCCTTCCTGAGAGAGAGGGAGGGTGAGACAGAGAGAGAGGGAGGGGGGGAGAGATGGGGAGACAGAGAGAGGGGGGGAGACAGAGAGAGAGAAGGGGGAGAGAGAGAGATTTGACAGTTGAGAGATACCTGTATTTGGCCCTTTTCTCATTGACGTAAGTTTAAGGAGAGGCAGTGCGACGAGATTTCAATTGACATAATGTGTAAGTAAGCTCTGTATTTATATCCTAAAATAGGCCCATTTATTTGTGTTCTGAGAAAATGTGAACGTGATCAAATTTTAATTTGTATTCAAACTAGAGTTGGGTTCAATACTTAGGCCGGGATTCAACCCAAATCAGTTTGGAGTTGGGTTCAATAGTCAGGCCGGGATTCAACCCAAATCAGGTTGGAGTTGGGTTCAATAGTCAGGCCGGGATTCAACCCAAATCAGGTTGGAGTTGGGTTCAATAGTCAGGCCGGGATTCAACCCAAATCAGGTTGGAGTTGGGTTCAATAGTCAGGCTGGGATTCAATCCAAGTCAGCTTGGAGTTGGGTTCAATACTTAGGCCCGGATCTAATCCAGTCAGGTTGGAGTTGGGTTCAATGCTTAGGCCGGAATTCAAACCATTCAGGTTGGAGACAATGCTGCTTTTAAAGGCAATGTTCCCACGTTAGCAGAGACCTCATTAAAATGCTGCATATGTAGACTCAACCAGAAACAACCTTTAAGTGGAGCATTGTCCAAAGACTGTGATCGGATTGAATCCCAGCCTTAGAGGTGGGTTGGGCAGACCCAGGTTATCCACTTGAAGGAATGATCTCTATCAGTGTTCTGCCCTTCACCTTGAGCAGCATAATAACATACCTGTTACCTCACAGGCTTAAACAGACAATGACTGACCTTTGAACTCCTGGCTGTGATAGCAGTTGACCTCTAAGCTGTACATTGCCATGAACAAGCCCTGTCAATCATTATCCAGCTCAGAGCAACAGACTGAATTCTGACCTATACAGTATGTTCACAGGTGACCATGACATGTAAGAACCAGCTATGTGGACATTGTAGAGACCCATCTCTATACTGTGTTCTGTGTGAGATGGTGAATCCTGTTCAAATGTTCCTCAATGGGAGATGTACAGTATATGATACAACACAACACAACTTTACAATACAATACAACACAATTTTACAACACAATACAACACAACTTTACAATACAACACAACTTTACAATACAACACAACTTTACAATACAATACAACTTTACAACACAACACAACTTTACAATATAACACAACTTTACAACACAACTTTACAACACAATACAACACAACACAACTTTACAATACAACTTTACAACACAACACAACTTTACAATACAACACAACACAACTTTACAACACAACTTTACAATACAACACAACTTTACAAAACAACACAACTTTACAATACAGCACAACACAACTTTACAACACAACACAACTTTACAATACAAGGATAGGCCACATACCTTGAGACAGAAGACCACCAAGCCAAGGTGTCTCTCAGCAGGCATGTCAAAGTTAGGGTCACATCTAACTAGAGACTCCAGTAGCTTAGCCATCTCTACACCCTGAAAACACAAACAGAGGTCAGTCACTGTAATGCAGCATCTCAAATTACAGAGGGAGAAAGAAACAGACAGACAGACAGACAGACAGACAGACAGACAGACAGACAGACAGACAGACAGACAGACAGACAGACAGACAGACAGACTACATACATGTCTGATGTGTCCCTGAAGGTTCTTCAGACCGAAGGAGCGCATCACGAACCACAGCTTCAGAGAGCGGAACCGTCGACTCAGGGGGATCTGCCAATGCTGACAGACACAGTGGATCAGGATCAAGGTTAACATTCAAATCAACGTTAACATCTATAGATTAAGATGCAGATCAGTTTCCAGATCAGTTTCACGATCAAGATCAGTTTCAAGATTTGCATGCTTTCCCGACAGTGGTTAATGTTAGGATTTGGGTACAGCTGATCCTAGGTCTGTGTTTAAAGGCAGAAGTTGGACCAACAATGTTGATGAGTTTATCACAGGAGTATACAAAAGGTAGGTAGTGTGTACCATGAAGTAAATGTTAAAAATAAAGTCTTCAAATTGGTAGGTAGGTATAGAGCGTGGTTCAGTTGGTAGAGTTTGCAATGCCAGGGTTGTGGGTTTGATTCCCACGGGGGACCAGTACGAAGAAAGTAGGAAAATGTATGCACTCACTACTGCAAGTCGCTCTGGATAAGCGCGTCTGCTAAATGACTAAAATGTCAAATGTAGGTAGTTTGTACCATGAAGTCGGTGGCTTGGTCTGAGTTTTCGTGTCTGAGGTAGACAGGGTCGACACTGAAGGTTTGTTGGAGCTTGTACTTGTCCTTCACCCTGTTAGGACCAGCGTAGAAAACATGTTACTATGTCTCTATCCCCAGATTAGTAACACTGTACATGAAGCCTGAAGGGCTTTCCAGACAGGATGCCATGGGGCTGAGCGGAGTTAGCCAAAATAGAGCAGAGTCCTATTTTCTCTGCCTTGGCTGAGTGGCTTTCACGTGCACGAGCAACGGCGATCGCTCTACCTGGATAAAATTCTGCCTCCCGCCTAGCTCCAATAAATGATGAATGGGCAACTCTGCCACCGCTTCGTGTCTGGAAAGCCCTTGAGGGTCGTCATAACTCCTCTCTACCACCCTCTCTCTTTTTAAAAGATTTTACTGCAGTGGGCTAAATCAGGGTCACACAGTGTTTCTTAGTAGTCTTAAACAAATCTACTTTGAAACAAAAGTTTACACCTCACACATGGTTATGGACTTAACAAACAGAAGACCATGTCAGATATAGAGATGAAATGTATTACATTTTGAGTTTACATCCCAATATTACACTTTATATACAGTACAGAAGACTGAACTATAACAAAACCGTTTGACATAGAAACACCAGATTTCCGGCTGTCTTTCTGAAATGTTAATTTATTATTATTAATATTCCACCCATGAGGCCACTAGAGGGCGATTTGGTCATTAGACTGCAGGACAGGATGAAAACCAGGTCTTCCTCCCTCTCTCTCTCTCCCTCTCTCTTCCTTTCTCCCATTCCTCTCTCTCTCCCTCTCTCTCTCCCTCCCATTCCTCTCTCCCTCCCCTTTCTCTCTCCCTCCCTCTCTCCCTCCCCTTTCTCTCTCCCTCCCTCCCCTTCCTCCCTCCCTCCCTCCCCTTCCCTCTCTCTCACCAGAAGGCAGTGCAGTCGAAGTGGACCATCATCCATTTGGAAGGGTTGAATGCGAAGGAGTCAGCGTACTCTATACCCCCCAGAGGTCCTCTCAGCTCAGGGCAGAGGAACGCAGAGCCGGCGTACGCTGCATCCACATGCAGCCACAGACCTTCCTCTGCACCTAGGCCAGGCAGGGGGAGGAATACAAACACGTTTTGCAGAGAATCTGGGGGGCGGTGGGAATCCGAGTGGAACTTGAACCTGCGACCCTTATCTGTATTCATGCAGCGTCTCAGAGTAAGTATAAAGTAGCCTCGCGGGAACCTTGGCTTGTGCGAGCAGGAACGGCTCATAGGAGCAGAGCAACGTCCCCCCGTCCCCCCCGTCTCCCGTCCATTCATGATCAGCGCTGTTACTCTGAGACGCTTTATGACTACGGACCCAGGACGCTGAGATTTTTCTAAGTCATATGTCATACATGTTATGTGTGGTACGTGTTGTATGTCATACGGGTGTGTATAATAATTAGAGGTAGGAGATACAGACGTACACACTGGTCCCAGCTCTGACAGGTCGTCGAAGGCACACACCCCCGTGGTCCCCAGAGTGGCACACAGCTGAAACAAACAAACAAACATGATAATTGGATTGGTTACAACCTATATACCCTACCATGATCTACCATCCCCTAATTTACCCTACCATGACCTACCATCCCCTAATATACCCTACCATGACCTACCATCCCCTAATATATCCTACCATGACCTACCATCCCCTAATATACCCTACCATGACCTACCATCCCCTAATATACCCTACCATGACCTACCACCCCCTAATATACCCTACCACGACCTACCATCCCCTAATATACCCTACCATGACCTACCACCCCTAATATACCCTACCATGACCTACCATCCCCTAATATACCCTACCATGACCTACCACCCCCTAATATACCCTACCACGACCTACCATCCCCTAATATACCCTACCATGACCTACCACCCCTAATATACCCTACCATGACCTACCATCCCCTAATATACCCTACCATGACCTACCACCCCCTAATATACCCTACCATGACCTACCATCCCCTAATAAACCCTACCATGACCTACCACCCCCTAATTTACCCTACCATGACCTACCATCCCCTAATATACCCTACCATGATCTACCGCCCCTAATATATACTACCATGACCTACCATCCCCTAAACAACCCTACCATGACCTACCATCCCCTAAAGACCCTACCATGACCTACCACCCCCTAATATATCCTACCATGACCTACCATCCCCTAATATACCCTACCATGACCTACCACCCCCTAATATACCCTACCATGACCTACCATCCCCTAATATACCTTACCATTACCTACCATGACAGGTACCAGTCCTCTCCTCCTGTCCTCCTGGATGGCCTGTTTCAGAGTGTCTCCTCTCAGGGAGAAGTGGTCGTCTGGAGGGAGGAACCTGATCTTCACCAGAGAGATCAGACCTGCCTTCTCCACTGAGGAGTGAGCCTGATAGAGGCAGAGAGCAGACGGAGAGATGGACAGACAGACGGACAGACAGACAGGCAGATGGATGGACAGACGGACAGACGGACAGACGGACAGACGGACAGACGGACAGACGGACAGACAGACAGAGACAAGCTCTCGTTATGCAGAACTCACTATTTGTGCGCGTGTGTGTGTGCTTTCGTGCATGCGTGCATTTTTGCAAACGTTGCATATGTGCGTGTGTGTGGGTCCCTAACCCATCCCATCATGACCTGGTCTGATGCGTAGGCCACCAGTCTGGAGTTGACCACTGAGTCGTCCAGGTCTCTGTCTGCTGGATCTGTCCTCTTCTCCTGCTGGATCCTGGCCTTCCTGGCAGCCAGCAGAGCTACCAGACTACTCTCACTCACTGTGCTCTGAGAGGAGGGAGGGAGGGAGGGAGGGAGGGAGGGAGGGAGGGAGGGAGGGAGGGAGGGAGGGAGGGAGGGAGGGAGGGAGGGAGGGAGAAAAGCACTACGTTTATGTAAACTGAAACACCTGAGGGATCTTATTTATTGCTCTCTGAGAGGAGTGTAGAGAATGGTATTCCCATTCACCACTAGGTGGTGCTGTGAGAGTACATGTCTCTCTCCAGTAGACAGGCAGGTACATGTCTACCTGCCTATTCCTCCCTCGGTGCTGTCTAGTTGGTACTGTAAAGGTGAGTATGGTCAGGTGTATCCAGGTGTATCTATCCTACCTGAAGTATTCCTCCCCCGGTGCTGTCTAGTTGGCACTGTAAAGGTGAGTATGCTCAGGTGTATCCAGGTGTATCTATCCTACCTGAAGTATTCCTCCCCCGGTGCTGTCTAGTTGGTACTGTAAAGGTGAGTATGGTCAGGTGTATCCAGGTGTATCTATCCTACCTGAAGTATTCCTCCCCCGGTGCTGTCTAGTTGGTACTGTAAAGGTGAGTATGGTCAGGTGTATCCAGGTGTATCTATCCTACCTGAAGTATTCCTCCCCCGGTGCTGTCTAGTTGGTACTGTAAAGGTGAGTATGGTCAGGTGTATCCAGGTGTATCTATCCTACCTGAAGTATTCCTCCCCCGGTGCTGTCTAGTTGGTACTGTAAAGGTGAGTATGGTCAGGTGTATCCAGGTGTATCTATCCTACCTGAAGTATTCCTCCCTCGGTGCTGTCTAGTTGGTACTGTAAAGGTGAGTATGGTCAGGTGTATCCAGGTGTATCTATCCTACCTGAAGTATTCCTCCCCCGGTGCTGTCTAGTTGGTGCTGTAAAGGTGAGTATGGTCAGGTGTATCCAGGTGTATCTATCCCACCTGAAGTATTCCTCCCTCGGTGCTGTCTAGTTGGTACTGTAAAGGTGAGTATGGTCAGGTGTATCCAGGTGTATCTATCCTACCTGAAGTATTCCTCCCTCGGTGCTGTCTAGTTGGTACTGTAAAGGTGAGTATGCTCAGGTGTATCCAGGTGTATCTATCCTACCTGAAGTATTCCTGCCCCGGTGCTGTCTAGTTGGTACTGTAAAGGTGAGTATGGTCAGGTGTTTCCAGGTGTATCTATCCTACCTGAAGTATTCCTCCCCCGGTGCTGTCTAGTTGGTACTGTAAAGGTGAGTATGGTCAGGTGTATCCAGGTGTATCTATCCTACCTGAAGTATTCCTCCCTCGGTGCTGTCTAGTTGGTACTGTAAAGGTGAGTATGGTCAGGTGTATCCAGGTGTATCTATCCTACCTGAAGTATTCCTCCCTCGGTGCTGTCTAGTTGGTACTGTAAAGGTGAGTATGGTCAGGTGTATCCAGGTGTATCTATCCTACCTGAAGTATTCCTCCCCCGGTGCTGTCTGGGTGGTGATGGAGGAAGAAGGTGGGGAGACCAAGGGCTTTACACAACCAGTCCATCACGTTCATCTCCAGCTCTGTACATGCCGGGCTGGAGGCCTGGACCCAACACAACATCATGTTATTCTATCATAAATAATTAATTCATAAATAAATAAATATCACACTACTATAGGATTTCCTGCAGGAGTTTTCTGTAACAGATGATTGTATCCGAAGTTACTTCTAGTTAACCCATGGCTCATGTGGAGAAAAAAAACTCACAAACTTGATGTAACAGTTAATGTGCTGCCAGGAAATATCTTTAAAAAAACATGATATTCAAGTCTTTAAACCAAAACTTTAGTTGGATAATTAAGTGAGTTAATTTTGTGTAGTTCCACACAAAGAGTAAATAAAGTTGGATGTGATAAGATGGTTACCCAGGTGAATCCGATGTTGTTGATGGCATCAGCCAGCATGTCTCCTAACATGGAGGGCCAGGAGGTCAGGGCTGGGTAGTACGCATGCATGTAGGGGCTCTGCCAGTGGACCACCTGACCAACACACACACACAAACACACACGCAGGCACAAGCACACTCCATCATTAGTGCCAGAAAGATACTTTGGGGGACAGAATATCCTTACAACAAGTTACAGTGAACAATTCATGTTTGATCCACATTGGTCCTGGTAATGTCTCATAGTCACTCAGTGAACAATTCATGTTGGAATCACAATGGTCCTGGTAACGTCTCATAGTCACTCAGTGAACAATTCATGTTTGAATCACAATGGTCCTGGTAACGTCTCATAGTCACTCAGTGAACAATTCATGTTTGAATCACAATGGTCCTGGTAACGTCTCATAGTCACTCAGTGAACAATTCATGTTTGAATCACAATGGTCCTGGTAACGTCTCATAGTCACTCGGCAATTGAGGTCCTTGTTATAAACTCAGCAAAAAAAGAAACGTCCTCTCACTGTCAACTGTGTTTATTTTCAGCAAACTTAACATGTGTAAATATTTGTATGAACATAACAAGATTCAACAACTGAAACATAAACTGAACAAGATCCACAGACATGTGACAAACAGAAATGGAATAATGTGTCCCTGAACAAAGGGGGGTCAAAATCAAAAGTAACAGTCAGTATCTGGTGTGGCCACCAGCTGCATCTGGACTGCACCAGATTTGCCAGTTCCTGCTGTGAGATGTTACCCCACTCCTTCACCAAGGCATCTGCAAGTTCCCGGACATTTCTGGGGGGAATGGCCCCAGCCCTCACCCTCCGATCCAACAGGTCCCAGAACAAGCAGTATGGCTGGTTGCATTGTCATACTGAAGGGTCATGTCAAGATGAGCCTGCAGGAAGGGTACCACATGAGGGAGGAGGATGTCTTCCCTGTAACGCACAGCGTTGCGATTGCCTGCAATGACAACAAGCTCAGTCCGATGATGCTGTGACACACCGCCCCAGACCATGACGGACCCTCCACCTCCAAAGGCGACGTTGTTGCCGGTGATGTCTGGTGAGGACCTGCCATACAACAGGCCCACAAGCCCTCAGTCCAGCCTCTCTCAGCCTATTGCGGACAGTCTGAGCACTGATGGGGGTATTGTGCGTTCCTGGTGTAACTCGGGCAGTTGTTGTTGCCATCCTGTACCTGTCCCACAGGTGTGATGTTCGGATGTACCGATCATGTGCAGGTGTTGTTACATGTGGTCTGCCACTGCGAGGACGATCAGCTGTCCGTCCTGTCTCCCTGTTAGCGCTGTCTTAGGCATCTCACAGTACGGACATTGCAATTTATTGCCCTGGCCACATCTGCAATCCTCATGCCCCCTTGCAGCATGCCTAAGGCACGTTCACGCAGATGAGCAGGGACCCTGGGCATCTTTCTTTTGGTGTTTTTCAGTCAGTAGAAAGGCCTCTTTAGTGTCCTAAGTTTTCATAACTGTGACCTTAATTGCCTGTAAGCTGTTAGTGTCTTAACGACTGTTCATGTTCATGTTCATGAATTGTTTATGGTTCATTGAACAAGCATTGGAAATAGTGTTTAAACCCTTTACAATGAAGATCTGTGAAGTTATTTGGATTTTTACGAATTCTCTTTGAAAGACAGGGTCCTGAAAAAGGGATGTTTCTTTTTTTGCTGAGTATATAATGTGTGAACATAACGTACCCCAGGCATGATGACCTTCTCTATGTCCCTGAAGATACAGTCCCAGTCCTCCGGGTCAGTGGGGGCGCTGTCTGGCAGCAGCTCTCTCATATAGCCAGGCTTTACCTCTGGGCCTGGGGTCACCTTCCTCTCTCTGATGGTGGTCAGGTACCTAGTGATGTAATCCACCATCTCTTTACCTGGACGACGGACAACACACAACAGTCAGATTACAGTCAGATTACACAATATTAGATATTATATAGGATATCAATCACAAACAATGTTCAACCACTCTTTGAGATCTATAGAAATAGATGTTTTGGTCTTCTTCAGGGTATAACAAAACAACAGACAGATTACACAATATTAGATAGCATATTATACTGAGCAAAAATATAAACGCAACATGCAAATAATTTCAGCGATTTTACAGTTCATATAAGGACTTTTTTTTTTTAAAGGAAATCAGTTCATTTAAATAAATTCATTAGGCCCTAATCTATGGATTTCACATGACAGGGGCGCAGCCATGGGTGGACCAAGGAGATATCGGCCCACCCATTTGGGAGCCAGGTCCATCTACTGGGAAACCAGGCCCAGCCAATCAGAATATTTTTTTCCCCACAAAAGAGATTTATTACAGTTTTATCAGCTGTTCGGGTGGCTGGTCCCAGACGATCCTGCAGGTGAAGAAGCCGGATGTGGAGGTCCTGGGCTGGCGTGGTTAACGAGGCCGATTGGACGTACTGCCAAATTCTCTAAAACAACGTTGGAGGCGGCTTATGGTAGAGAAATGAACATTCAATTCTCTGGCAACCGCTCTGATGTACATTCCTGTAGTCTGCATGCCATTTGCACGCTCCCTCAAAACCTGACACATCTGTGGCATTGCGTTGTACAGTATGACAAAACTGCATATTTTAGAGTTGCCTTTTATTGTTCCCATCTACCTACCTACAATACCAACTATCTATCTACCTACAACACCAACCATCTACCTGCCTACAATACCAACCATCTACCTACAATAACTACCTACAATACCTACCATCTACCTACCTACAACACCAACCATCTACCTGCCTACAATACCAACCATCTACCTACAATAACTACCTACAATACCTACCATCTACCTACCTACAACACCAACCATCTACCTGCCTACAATACCAACCATCTACCTACAATAACTACCTACAATACCTACCATCTACCTACCTACAATGCCAACCATCTACCTACCTACCTACCTACAATAACTACCTACAATACCAACCATTTACCTACCTACAACACCAACCATCTACCTGCCTACAATACCAACCATCTACCTACAATACCAACCATATACCATACCTACCATCTACCTACCTACAATACAACCATCTACCTACATACCTACCTACCTACAATAACTACCTACAATACCAACCATCTACAACACCAACCATCTACCTACCTACAATACCAACCAACCATCTACCTACCTACAACACCAACCATCTACCTACCTACAATACCAACCATCTACCTGCCTACAATACCAACCATCTTCCTACAATACCAACCATCTACCTACAATACCAACCATCTACCTACAATACCAACCATCTATCTACCTACAACACCAACCATCTACCAACCTACAATACCAACCATCTACCTGCCTACAATACCAACCATCTACCTGCCTACAATACCAACCATCTACCTACCTACAATACCAACCATACATCTACCTACAATACCAACCATCTACCTGTCTACAATACCAACCATCTATCTACCTACAATACCAACCATTTACCTACCTACAACACCAACCATCTACCTGCCTACAATACCAACCATCTACCTACAATACCTACCTACCTACAATAACTACCTACAATACCAACCATCTACAACACCAACCATCTACCTACCTACAATACCAACCAACCATCTACCTACCTACAACACCAACCATCTACCTACCTACAATACCAACCATCTACCTGCCTACAATACCAACCATCTACCTACAATACCAACCATCTACCTACATTACCAACCATCTACCTACAATACCAACCATCTATCTACCTACAACACCAACCATCTACCAACCTACAATACCAACCATCTACCTACCTACAATACCTACCTACAATACCTACCTACAATACCTACCTACAATACCTACCTACAATAACTACCTAAAATACCTACCTACATTAACTACCTACAATAACTACCTACAATAACTACCTACAATAACTACCTACAATACCTACCTACAATACCTACCTACAATACCTACCTACAATACCTACCTACAATACCTACCTACAATACCTACCTACAATACCTACCTACAATACCTACCAACAATCTAAATACATGGTTTTAGCTTTACTCAGCACTATATAGAGAAGAAGCCTTTCTTACCTCTACGATTGTATTCCTCTGCCTGCATCCTTGTAACAATAGAGTTGTCAGCTGAGAGATGTACAGTAGTGTGTTAGATCAGTGTTTCTCTCTGCTGGTGTGGTGTTGTAGATTTAGTTAAGAGACAGAGGTACAGACATATATATACAGGGCCACCGATGGAGACCGCCTTAAAGGTACTGACGTAGACTGACATAGAAACTAATGCTCGTCTCTCTACCTTCCCACCTACAGTTAAATAAACATCAAGGGCTGCATCTCATTTCACAATAGATGTCCTCTCTCCACGTCCCGCTCTCCCCTTCATGGGTCTATCTGTCTGGGATGAATAGGTAAATGTGATGGTCACACACACACACACACACACACACAACACACACACACACACACACACACACACACACACACACACACACACACACACACACAAAGCTGTGTTGAAAGTAAATTAAACTTTCCTTCACTCCTCATTTTCCCTCTATGAACTAAATAAACTAACATGATACACACAAATGGCACCCTTTACCCTATATAGCCCTATAGGCCCTGGTCAAAAGTAGTGCCCTGTAAAGGAGATAGGGCTCCATCTGGAACACAGCCAGGTCTAGGATGTCTTATCATATGCAGGATGTCCTGCAGTATCAAACTATCAAATCAAATTGTATTTGTCACATGTGCCGAATACAACAGATGTAAACCTTACTGTGAAATGCTTACGTACAAGCCCTTAACCCACAATGCAGTTCAAGAAATAGAGTTAAGATATTTACTAAATAAACTAAAGTACATTTTTTAAATAAAAAGTAACAATAAAATTACATAACAATAACGAGGCTATATACGGGGGTACGTACCCAGTCAATGGTCAGGGGGTACACGTTAGTCGAGCTAATTTGTACATGTAGGTAGGGGTAAAGTGACAATGCATAGATAAACAGCGAGTAGCAGCAGTGTAAAAACAAAGTCTGGGTGGCCATAGGATTACAGTTTTTCTCAATTGTTTAAGCACAATTTTGAAAATAGGGCCCGGTTTGTCAAAACACTACACACAATTAGCACAACCCTACACCAAAGTAGCACAACACTTCAGATAATTTGCAAAATTGAACACTTTTGTCAAAACTATACACAACTTCATAAAAACAATATTTTGTTACCATACGAAACACACATTTCATATGACTTCAATCTGCTGTTGCTAACCTAAAACACTTTTAGCAAGTCTAATTGTCAGTGATTAGAGTACTGTAAATGAAGTACACAGAGAAAGTGCAACTATACAAACACTACACGAGACCAATGCTGCAGACTGAGGAAAATATCATTTATTTCTCTCCATATACCCAAATCAGTCAACATGGAGAATCACAACAAAACACGTCCCAGTTTTCATGCTACTACAGTAGTGTGCATAACACTGTTAGCGCGACAAACGTAAAATACTGTATCCAGTACAGGTTACAATTACAGTAAATAACAACAAAATTATCTAAAAAAAAACGGACAATATTGTACAGAAAATACTACAGTAAACATACTATACATTATCTCGTCGTCTAGCTGGATCTGGCCAGAGAATTTCATCAACATCTCAAGCAATATCCTCATTAGCAAGACAACGCGGGAAGAACTGTCTTGAATGTGGAATCCATCCTTGCACAGCTGCGGCGTGGACTTGGTCACAGGCGTCCTCCATGGCCTGAATGAGGGGTACCTGAGCCTGGGGCTGGAGATCGTAAACTTTCCACCGCCATGCAGAGAAAAACTCTTCCATAGGGTTTAGAAACGGAGAGTATGGTGGAAGGTATATTACTGTCAACTGTGGATGGTGTTGAAACCAGTTCTGGACCAAAGCAGAGCGGTGGAATGACACATTGTCCCAGATGACAGTGTATTGCATCTGGTGCATTTCATTACCTGCTGTGACGATGTGGTGCAATCGGTCCAAAAATGCGAGAATGTGAGGTGTGTTGTAAGGGCCCATTTTGGCATGACGGAGGAGAACCCCATGCTGTGAAATGGCAGCGCAAAGAGTGATGTTACCCCCACGATTATAGCCCTGTGGCCAATTATATTTCTGCCTCTCCTTCTTGCTTTTGTGAGGTTGAACCCTGCCTCATCAATATATATGAATTCATGCAGGATTTCCTCAGCATCCATCTGCAAAACTCCCTGAAATACAGTGAAAGACAAGATTGTGTAGTTCAGGATATGTCTAGTATACAGTCAATGTAAAAAAGTAATGTGTGCAGTATGCAACATCACAGTGCTAAAGTGAATAATACAAACCTCCACATACTCATGCCGCAGCCGTTTGACCCTCTCTGAATTCCGCTCAAAAGGCACTCGATAAAGTTGTTTCATTTGAACCTGATGTCTTTTCAGGATGCGTGCCAGTGTTGACTGAGAGACCTGATGGACATTATTGAAAATGGCATGGTCACCGATAATGTTGGCTTGTAGTTCTCTGAGCCTGATAGCATTATTGGCCAAAACCATGTTTATTATCTCTCTCTTGTTCTTGCGTGAATATGGGCCCCCTTCCTCCTTGTCGTTCCCGACCCTCAATCCTATGTAGAGAACAATACATGTAACTTACTGTACAATGTCACAGGAAGGGGTATCACAAGTGCTGATATGGTGCATACAATAAGTGGCTGATTACTGTAACAATAGACAGATCTTCTTTTACCTGTTTTCCTGTTGAAAAGTCCTTATGACAGATGCCACTGTATATCTGCTAAGATTTGGCTGAACTCTCAGTCCAGCCTCCCTCAGCGTCAATCCGTGGTTCACAACATGGTCCACTAGTGTTGCACGAATGTCATTTGATAAGTTTGGTCCTCTTCTTCTTTGTGCACGTTTATCCTCCTGCTTCAGGTCTTCCTCGACCTCTGGCTCGGCCTCTGCCTCTTCCTCTACCTCCTTCTCCTCCTCTGTGTACTCCTCCTCTCACCCTCACTCTTCTTCTGACTCCTTCCATTTTGGTTGAAGGCAGGTGAACTTACCTGCTGCATTTTTATAGTACTTTAACCTGATTGGTGTGTCTACAATTTAGCAATCATGTGTTTGTGCACCCAATGGCTGTGTTTAACAGATTGGCTCATAGGTGTGGTAATTAGACAGTCAGTGCTTTGGAATTGCAAGGAAGTGACATCATGATATACTTCTGTGTCTGATGTATACACGTGTGTGTAGTGTTTTGCAAATCACTGTGTGTAATGTTTTGCAAATAGTGTGAAGCTGACAATGTGCTTACAGTTGTGCAAATCTAGCCTTGTGTTTTGCTCCTTGAGTGTAAGGTTTTGCTAATTGTGGGAAAAGTTCAATTTTAGTGTGTAAGCAATCGTAAAAAACTGTAATTGTTCAGCAGTCTTATAGCTTGGGGTTAGAAGCTGTTATGGAGCTTTTTGGACCTAGACTTGGCACTCCGGTACCACTTGCCGTGCGGTAGCAGAGAGAACAGTCTATGACTTGGGTGACTGGAGTCTTTGACAATTTTTGTGGCCTTCCTCTGACACCGCCTAGTATATACAGTAGGTCCTGGATGTCAGGAAGCTTGGCCCAAGTGATGTATTGGGTCATATTCAATACCCTCTGTAGCGCTTTAAGGTCAGATGCCGAGCAATTGCCATACCAGGCGGTGATGCAACTGGTCAGGATGCTCTCGATGGTGCAGCTGTAGAACTTTTTGAGGATCTGGAGACCTATGCCAAATCTTTTCAGTCTCCTGAGGGGGAAAAGGTGTTGTCGTACCCTCTTCACGACTGTCTTGGTGTGTTTGGACCATGATAGTTTGTTGGCGATGTGGACAGGGAGTACAGGAGGGGACTAAGCATGCACCCCTGATGGGCCCCGGTGTTGAGGATCAGCGTGGCAGATGTGTTGTTGCCTACCCTAACCACCTGGGGGCAGCCCGTCAGGAAGTCCAGGATCCAATTGCAGAGGGAGGTGTTTAGTCCCAGGGTGCTTCGCTTAGCTTTGTGGGCACTATGGTGTTGAACAGTGAGCTGTAGTCAATGAACAGCATTCTCACATAGGTGCTCCTTTTGTCTCCTGTTGTTTTCCTTTAACAAGTTGAGGATAAGGTCATCTAAACCCTTAACCTGTTTACATTATGTGGAACACTGAGTGGATGAGCAAGCACCGACCTTTTGAAGATCTTAGAATTATTAAACAACTGGGTTTTATATTTTGACTATGTGGATATCTGTCACGCCCTGGCCATAGAGAGGGTTTTATTCTCTATTTTGGTTAGGCCAGGGTGTGACTAGGGTGGGCATTCTATGTCCTTTTTTCTATGCTTTGTATTTCTTTGGTTTGGCCTGGTATGGCTCTCAATCAGGGACAGCTGTACATCGTTGTCGCTAATTGGGAGCCATACTTAGGCAGCCTGTTTTTCTTTGGGGTTTTGTGGGTAGTTGTTTTCTGTCTTGTGTGTTCACCTGGCAGAACTGTTGGCTTTCGTTTTCTTGTTTTATTTAAAGTGTCATTAAAGTTAATATGAGCACTTACCACGCTGCATCTTGGTCCCCTCTGTCAGATGATCATTACAGAACTACCCACCACAACTGGATCAAGCAGCGTGCTCGGGAGGAGATGGACACCTGGTCTCATCAGGAGTGGATTGGGAGGAGAGACTGGACTTGGGGCCAGGTGATCGACAGATATCGGAGCCTACCCGGGAAGGCTGAGAGGCAGCACACGGGGAGATTGGCGGAGTCAGGCGATAGACCTGAGCCAACTCCCCGTGCTTACCGGAATCAGCGTGGTACTGGTCAGGCACCGTGTTATGCTGTGAAGCGCACGGTGTCTCCAGTGCGTGCTCATAGCCCGGTGCACTATAGGCCAGCCCCCCGCAGAGCCATTCCAGAGTGGGCATCGAGCCAGGACGGGTTGTGCAGGCCGTGCGCTCCAGACCTCCAGTGCATCTCCAGGACCCGGTCTATCCTGTGCCTGCTCCCAGAGCCAGGCCTCCTGCATGTCTCCCCAGCCTGGTGAGTCCTGTGCCTGCGCCCAGAGCCAGGCCTCCTGCAAGTCCCGCCAGTCCGGAGCCGCCAGTCCGGAGCCGCCAGAGCCGCCCGCCAGTCCGGCGCCACCAGAGCCGCCCGCCAGTCCGGAGCCGCCAGAGCCGCCCGCCAGTCCGGCGCCACCAGAGCCGCAGCCAGCTCTATATTATCTGTGTCGTCGTTCAGCCACGACTGGGTAAAACATAAGATATTCAGTTTTTAATGTCCCGTTGGTAGGCTAGTCTCGACCGTAGATCATCGAGTTTGTTTTCCAGTGATTGCACGTTAACCAATAGAACCGATGGTAGTGGCGATTTACTCACTCGCCTCTGAATCCTCACAAGGCGTTCCGACCTTCTCCCTCTGTATCTCTGCCTTTTCTTCATGCGAATGACAGGGATTTGTCACCGGTCTCCGGAAATTAGTATATCTTCTGCGTCGGACTCATTAAAGAAAAAATCTTCGTCCACGTTACGGTAAACCTCCCAATGACAGATGAATGAGATGGAATAACTCGTATGACATAATATCTATTTCTCCATTTTCCTCATCTATGTGTAATTTCAAATGACAAATGAGAATGTATCCATCCATAAAAAAATAAAGAATGAATCATGGGTCCAAAGAACAGAAAAGACTGTAATATTTTGAAGAGCATCCCAACTCCATCGGTACTTTGGAAAGCATCAGCTGTTCAGTTACTCTGATTGCCTTTTAATGTATAAAATTAAGAGGATGTAGATGGAAACGTAGGTCCTCCTGTGTAAACAAAATATTTGACATTGTGTTCCCATTTGAACTTTTCTGTGCTTTTAAATGGTTGAAAGTACAGTGATAGACATTTGGGTGACAACTAAATAAAAAGAAATCAGACATTGTTTTTCCACTGGAAAATGTTTTTAGATGGTTGAAAGCATAGTCATAACACCTTGGAAATTCAACTAACTTTTGCCTGTCTTTTTGAGTAGGTGAAAATAAGTTATAATCTCATTTATCAATGTCTCAACCAAATATTACCCCAGTTATCCACATTAAAATGAGGTTCTGTACCCCAGTGGGCTGTGACTTCCAGGAAGATTTTCAAACACCTAACTCCAACATTTATCAACGTTGTCACCATCATTGATTTGACAAATTCATTTCTGAAGACTATTATTTATTTATTTCATGTGATTAGTGAATCACTTTAAGAAAAAAAAAGTCCCTCATTTGAAGGTAACGTGAACTGAACTCTCCTTTTAAAATGGTGAAACTATTCTTTTAAAAATATTTTAACATTGAACATCTAATTAGTCAAATCACAGTGTAAAACCAGGTGAGCTGCTTTTTGGCCATCTTCTGGTGGAAAACTGAGCAGGTCGAGCATAACATGTCAACCCTGTTACCCAACACGTCAAACCCTGTTACCCAACACGTCAACCCTGTTATCCAACACGTCAAACCCTGTTACCCAACATGTCAACCCTGTTACCCAACACGTCAACTCTGTTACACAACACTTCAAACCCTGTTTCCCAACACGTCAACCCTTTTACCCAACACGTCAACCCTTTTACCCAAAACGTCAACCCCTTTACCCAACACATCAAACCTTTTACCCAACACGTCAACTCTGTTACACAACACTTCAAACCCTGTTTCCCAACACGTCAACCCTTTTACCCAACACGTCAACCCTTTTACCCAACACATCAACCCTTTTACCCAACACGTCAAACATGTTACCCAACACGTCAACTCTGTTATCCAACATGTCAACCCTGTTACCCAACACGTCAAACCCTGTTATCCAACACAACCCTTCAAACCCTGTTACCCAACACGTCAACCCTGTTACCCAACACAACCCTTCAAACCCTGTTACCCAACACGTCAAACCCTGTTACCCAACACAACCCTTCAAACCCTGTTACCCAACACCTCAACCCTTTTACCCAACACGTCAACTCTGTTACCCAACACGTCAACCCTTTTACCCAACACGTCGACCCTTTTACCCAACACATCAACCCTTTTACCCAACACGTCAACTCTGTTATCCAACATGTCAACCCTGTTACCCAACACGTCAAACCCTGTTATCCAACACAACCCTTCAAACCCTGTTACCCAACACGTCAAACCCTGTTACCCAACACGTCAACCCTGTTATCCAACACAACCCTTCAAACCCTGTTTCCCAACACGTCAACCTTGTTACCCAACACGTCAACTCTGTTACCCAACACATCAAACCCTGTTATCCAACACAACCCTTCAAACCCTGTTACCCAACACGTCAAACCCTGTTACCCAACACGTCAAACCCTGTTATCCAACACAACCCTTCAAACCCTGTTACCCAACACGTCAAACCCTGTTATCCAACACAACCCTTCAAACCCTGTTACCCAACACGCCAACTCTGTTACCCAACATGTCAAACCCTGTTATCCAACACAACCCTTCAAACCCTGTTTCCCAACACGTCAACCCTGTTACCCAACACGTCAACCCTGTTTCCCAACACGTCAACCCTGTTACCCAACACGTTAACTCTGTTACCCAACACGTCAAACCCTGTTATCCAACACAACACTTCAAACCCTGTTACCCAACACGTCAACTCTGTTACCCAAAACGTCAACTCTGTTACCCAACACGTCGACCCTGTTACCCAACACGTCAAACCCTGTTATCCAACACAACCCTTCAAACCCTGTTACCCAACACGTCGATCCTGTTACCCAACACGTCAAACCCTGTTATCAAACACAACACTTCAAACCCTGTTACCCAACACGTCAACCCTTTTACCCAACACGTCAACTCTGTTACCCAACACGTCAACCCCGTTACCCAACACGTCAACCCCGTTACCCAACACGTCAACCCTGTTACCCAACACGTCGACTCTGTTATCCAACACATCAAACCCTGTTACCCAACACAACACGTCGACCCTGTTACCCAACACGTCAAACCCTGTTATCCAACACAACCCTTCAAACCCTGTTACCCAACACGTCAACTCTGTTACCCAAAACGTCAACTCTGTTACCCAACACGTCGACCCTGTTACCCAACACGTCAAACCCTGTTATCGAACACAACCCTTCAAACCCTGTTACCCAACACGTCGACCCTGTTACCCAACACATCAAACCCTGTTATCCAACACAACCCTTCAAACCCTGTTACCCAACACGTCAACCCTTTTACCCAACACATCAACTCTGTTACCCAACACGTCAAACCCTGTTACCCAACACGTCAAACCCTGTTACCCAACACGTCAACCCCGTTACCCAACACGTCGACCCCGTTACCCAACACGTCAAACCCGTTACCCAACACGTCAACCCCGTTACCCAACACGTCAACCCCGTTACCCAACACGTCAACCCTGTTACCCAACACGTCGACTCTGTTACCCAACACATCAAACCCTGTTACCCAACACAACACGTCGACTCTGTTACCCAACACGTCGACCCTGTTACCCAACACGTCGACTCTGTTACCCAATACGTCAAACCCTGTTACCCAACATGTCAACCCCGTTACCCAACACGTCAACCCCATTACCCAACACGTCAACCCCGTTACCCAACACGTCAACCCTGTTACCCAACACGTCGACTCTGTTACCCAACACATCAAACCCTGTTACCCAACACAACACGTCGACCCTGTTACCCAACACGTCGACCCTGTTACCCAACACGTTGACTCTGTTATCCAACACGTCGACCCTGTTATCCAACACAACACGTCGACCCTGTTACCCAACACCTGGACCCTGTTACCCAACACATCAACCCTGTAACCCAACACGTCAACCCTGTTACCCAACACATCAAACCCTGTTTCCCAACACGTGGACCCTGTTACCCAACATGTGGACTCTGTCCCTGTTACCCAACACGTGGACCCTGTTACCCAACACCTGGACCCTGTTACCCAACACATCGACCCTGTAACCCAACACGTCAAACCCTGTAACCCAACACGTCAACCCTGTCACCCAACACGTCAACCCCGTTACCCAACACGTCAACCCTGTTACCCAACACGTCGACTCTGTTACCCAACACATCAAACCCTGTTACCCAACACAACACGTCGACTCTGTTACCCAACACGTCGACCCTGTTACCCAACACGTCGACTCTGTTACCCAATACGTCAAACCCGTTACCCAACACGTCAACCCCGTTACCCAACACGTCAACCCCGTTACCCAACACGTCAACCCCGTTACCCAACACGTCAACCCTGTTACCCAACACGTCGACTCTGTTACCCAACACATCAAACCCTGTTACCCAACACAACACGTCGACCCTGTTACCCAACACGTCGACCCTGTTACCCAACACGTTGACTCTGTTATCCAACACGTCGACCCTGTTATCCAACACAACACGTCGACCCTGTTACCCAACACCTGGACCCTGTTACCCAACACATCAACCCTGTAACCCAACACGTCAACCCTGTTACCCAACACATCAAACCCTGTTTCCCAACACGTGGACCCTGTTACCCAACATGTGGACTCTGTCCCTGTTACCCAACACGTGGACCCTGTTACCCAACACCTGGACCCTGTTACCCAACACATCGACCCTGTAACCCAACACGTCAAACCCTGTAACCCAACACGTCAACCCTGTCACCCAACACGTCAAACCCTGTTTCCCAACACGTGGACCCTGTTACCGAACACGTTGACCCTGTAACCCGACACGTCAAACCCTGTTACCCAACACATCGACTCTTGTTACCCATAACTAGACAGGCTAGAAATGTTTTAACAATTATTGTCAATTTTTGTGAAGCTTGCATTCAATTGCCCCTCCCTGTTCCACACAACAAGCTTCCATTTCCCTTGTCAAAATGGGATTCATGGCTGATCAGTGATTAGTCAATGAACTAGTCACTGATCATAATCTTGATGTGATTGGCCTGACTGAAACATGGCTTAAGCCTGATGAATTTACTGTGTTAAATGAGGCCTCACCCCCTGGTTACACTAGTGACCATAGCCCCATAGCCCCCGACCATAGCCCCCGTCCATATGCAGTGTTCCTCACTGAGTTCCCTGAATTCCTATCGGATCTTGTAGTCATAGCAGATAATATTCTAATTTTTGGTGACTTTAACATTCACATGGAAAAGTCCACAGACCCACTCCAAAAGGCTTTCGGAGCCATCATCGACTCAGTGGGTTTTGTCCAACATGTCTCTGGACCTACTCACTGCCACAGTCATACTCTGGACCTAGTTTTGTCCCATGGAATAAATGTTGTGGATCTTAATGTTTTTCCTCATAATCCTGGATTATCGGACCACCATTTTATTGCGTTTACAATTGCAACAAATAATCTGCTCAGACCCCAACCAAGGAGCATTAAAAGTCGTGCTATACATTCTAAGAAAACCCAAAGATTCCTTGATGCCCTTCCAGACTCCCTCTGCCTACCCAAGGACGTCAGAGGACAAAAATCAGTTAACCACCTAACCGAGGAACTCATTTTACCTTGCGCAATACCCTAGATGCAGTTGCACCCCTAAAAATTAAAAACATCTGTCATAAGAAACTAGCTCCCTGGTATACAGAAAATACACGAGCTCTGAAGCAAGCTTCCAGAAAATTGGATCGGAAATGGCGCCACACCAAACTGGAAGTCTTCCGACTAGCTTGGAAAGACAGTACCGTGCAGTATCGAAGAGCCATCACTGCTGCTCGATCATCCTATTTTTCCAACTTAATTGAGGAAAATAAGAACAATCCGAAATTTCTTTTTGATACTGTCGCAAAGCTAACTAAAAAGCAGCATTCGCAAATGGAGGATGGCTTTCACTTCAGCAGTAATACATTTATGAACTTCTTTGAGGAAAAGATCATGATCATTAGAAAGCAAATTACGGACTCCTCTTTAAATCTGGGTATTCCTCCAAAGCTCCATTGTCCTGAGTCTGCACAACTCTGCCAGGACCTAGGATCAAGGGAGATACTAAAGTGTTTTAGTACTATATCTCTTGACACAATGATGAAAATAATCATGGCCTCCAAACCCTCAAGCTGCAACCTGGACCCTATTCCAACTAAACTACTGAAAGAGCTGCTTCCTGTGCTTGGCCCTCCTATGTTGAACATAATAAACGGCTCTCTATCCACCGGATGTGTACCAAGCTCACTAAAAGTGGCAGTAATAAAGCCTCTCTTGAAAAAGCCGAATCTTGACCCAGAAATTATAGAAAACTATCAGCCTATATCGAATCTTCCATTCCTCTCAAAAAATTTGAAAAAGCTGTTGCACAGCAACTCACTGCCTTCCTGAAGACAAACAATGTATACGAAACGCTTCAGTCTGGTTTTAGACCCCATCATAGCGCTGAGACTGCACTTGTGAAGGTGGTAAATTACCTTTTAATGACGTCAGACCGAGGCTCTGCATCTGTCCTCGTGATCTTAGTGCCGCTTTTGATACCATCGATCACCACATTCTTTTGGAGAGATTGGAAACCCAAATTGGTCTACACGGACAAGTTCTGGCCTGGTTTAGATCTTATCTGTCGGAAAGATATCAGTTTGTCTCTGTGAATGGTTTGTCCTCTGACAAATCAATTGTAAGTTTCGGTGTTCCTCAAGGTTCCGCTTTAGGACCACTATTGTTTTCACTATATATTTTACCTCTTGGGGATGTCATTCAAAAACATAATGTTAAATTTCACTGCTATGCGGACGACACACAGCTGTATATTTCAATGAAACATGGTGAAGCCCCAAAATTGCCCTCACTAGAAGCCTGTGTTTCAGACATAAGGAAGTGGATGGCTGCAAACTTTCTACTTTTAAACTCGGACAAAACAGAGATGCTTGTTCTAGGTCCTAAGAAACAAAGAGATCTTCTGTTGAATCTGACAATTAATCTGGATGGTTGTACAGTCGTCTCAAATAAAACTGTGAAGGACCTCGGCGTTACTCTGGACCCTGATCTCTCTTTTGAAGAACATAGCAAGACTGTTTCAAGGACAGCTTTTTTTCCATCTACGTAACATTGCAAAAATCAGAAACTTTCTGTCCAAAAATGACGCAGAAAAATTAATCCATGCTTTTGTTACTTCTAGGCTGGACTACTGCAATGCTCTACTTTCCGGCTACCCGGATAAAGCACTAAACAAACTTCAGTTAGTGCTAAATACGGCTGCTAGAATCCTGACTAGAACCAAAAAATGTGATCATATTACTCCAGTGCTAGCCTCCCTACACTGGCTTCCTGTTAAGGCAAGGGCTGATTTCAAGGTTTTACTGCTAACCTACAAAGCATTACATGGGCTTGCTCCTACCTATCTTTCTGATTTGGTCCTGCCGTACATACCTAGACGTACGCTACGGTCACAAGACGCAGGCCTCCTAATTGTCCCTAGAATTTCTAAGCAAACGGCTGGAGGTAGGGCTTTCTCCTATAGAGCTCAATTTTTATGAAATGGTCTGCCTACCCATGTGAGAGACGCAGACTCAGTCTCAACCTTTAAGTCTTTACTGAAGACTTATCTCTTCAGTAGGTCCTATGATTAAGTATAGTCTGGCCCAGGAGTGTGAAGGTGAACGGAAAGGCTGGAGCAACGAAACGCCCTTGCTGTCTCTGCCTTGCCGGTTCCCCTCTTTCCACTGGGATTCTCTGCCTCTAACCCTATTACAGGGGCTGAGTCACTGACTTACTGGTGTTCTTCCATGCCGTCCATGGGAGGGGTGTGTCACTTGAGTCGGTTGAGTCACTGACGTGGTCTTCCTGTCTGGGTTGGCACCCCCCCCCTTGGGTTGTGCCGTGGCGGAGATCTTTGTGGGCTATACTCGGCCTTGTCTTCGGACGGTAAGTTGGTGGTTGTAGACATCCCTCTAGTGGTGTGGGGGCTGTGCTTTGGCAAAGTGGGTGGGGTTATATCCTGCCTGTTTGGCCCTGTCCGGGGGTATCTTCGGATGGGGCCACAGTGTCTTCTGATCCCTCCTGTCTCAGCCTCCAATATTTATGCTGCAGTAGTTTATGTGTCGGGGGGCTAGGGTCAGTCTGTTACATCTGGAGTATTCTCTTGTCTTATCCAGTGTCCTGTGTGAATTTAAATATGCTCTCTCTAATTCTCTCTTTCTCTCTTTCTTTCTTTCTCTCGGAGGACCTGAGCCCTAGGACCATGCCTCGGGACTACCTGGCATGATGACTCCTTGCTGTCCCCAGTCCACCTGGCCATGCTGCTGCTCCAGTTTCAACTGTTCTGCCTGCGGCTACGGAACCCTGACCTGTTCACCGGACGTGCTTGTTGCACCCTCGACAACTACAATGATTATTATTATTTGACCATGCTGGTCATTTATGAACATTTTAACATCTTGACCATGTTCTGTTATAATATCCACCCGGCACAGCCAGAAGAGGACTGGCCACCCCTCATAGCCTGGTTCCTCTCTAGGTTTCTTCCTAGGTTTTTGGCCTTTCTAGGGAGTTTTTCCTAGGGAGTTTTTCCTAGCCACCGTGCTTCTTTCACATGCATTGCTTGCTGTTTGGGGTTTTAGGCTGGGTTTCTGTACAGCACTTTGAGATTTCAGCTGATATACGAAGGGCTATATAAATAAATTTGATTTGATTTGATTTGATTTAAGATGAAATGTTCAACCCTGTTACAGTCAACCCTGTTACAGTCAACCCTGTTACGGTCAACCCTGTTACTTTATTTGGCACTTAATAGGCACTTACTCTAGTCATTTTTTTAATTCAACCACTTGAGATGGGAAACGTTGTTTTTTATTCCGTTTAACATTATTTTTGAAAGAATGTTAAAATGAGGGGAAATCAATAGTTACACATCTCAAAGGGCACCTAATTGGTGGAACGCCCCGCCTCTCTTCTCCCAATGTGTGTCTGTCTGTGGGCGAGGGACTCAGGGCAGAGCTCACATTGATCATGTTTACTATAGCATGATAGCCACACAACAAAAAGCCCCACACCATCACCTTGTGAGAACATATTCCATGCTAAAAGACCCATTGTTCTGATTCAACACAGAAGGCATCACGATAATGTGAGGTCATTCTGAGTTGGAAATACATGGCAAACCTTAAATAAACAATAATTGCCAACATTAAAACAAGAAGAAACTAAACAGTATGAAACACAGAGAATGACAAACGTTACCACTGCATCAGAATGGTTTACAAAGTGTAACATTGGTAAGAAGTGGAGTTCTCAGATCATTATGGGGAGGTCAATGACTGACTGGAATAATAACAGTCATCAGGTCCACCGCTGACTGGAATAATAACAGTCATCAGGTCCACCACTGACTGGAATAATAACAGTCATCAGGTCCACCACTGACTGGAATAATAACAGTCATCAGGTCCACCACTGACTGGAATAATAACAGTCATCAGGTCCACCACTGACTGGAATAATAACAGTCATCAGGTCCACCACTGACTGGAATAATAACAGTCATCAGGTCCACCGCTGACTGGAATAATAACAGTCATCAGGTCCACCGCTGACTGGAATAATAACAGTCATCAGGTCCACCACTGACTGGAATAATAACAGTCATCAGATCCACCACTGACTGGAATAATAACAGTCATCAGATCCACCACTGACTGGAATAATAACAGTCATCAGATCCACCACTGACTGGAATAATAACAGTCATCAGGTCCACCACTGACTGGAATAATAACAGTCATCAGGTCCACCACTGACTGGAATAATAACAGTCATCAGGTCCACCACTGACTGGAATAATAACAGTCATCAGGTCCACCACTGACTGGAATAATAACAGTCATCAGGTCCACCACTGACTGGAATAATAACAGTCATCAGGTCCACCGCTGACTGGAATAATAACAGTCATCAGGTCCACCGCTGACTGGAATAATAACAGTCATCAGGTCCACCACTGACTGGAATAATAACAGTCATCAGATCCACCACTGACTGGAATAATAACAGTCATCAGATCCACCACTGACTGGAATAATAACAGTCATCAGGTCCGCCACTGACTGGAATAATAACAGTCATCAGGTCCACCACTGACTGGAATAATAACAGTCATCAGGTCCACCACTGACTGGAATAATAACAGTCATCAGGTCCACCGCTGACTGGAATAATAACAGTCATCAGGTCCACCGCTGACTGGAATAATAACAGTCATCAGGTCCACCGCTGACTGGAATAATAAAAGTCACCAGGTCCACCGCTGACTGGAATAATAACAGTCATCAGGTCCACCGCTGACTGGAATAATAACAGTCATCAGATCCACCGCTGACTGGAATAATAACAGTCATCAGGTCCACCACTGACAGGAATAATAAAAGTCATCAGGACCACCAGACGTCCCTGTAGATGCACACGCACGATACACACACACACGCACACGCACACACATACAAAACCTATTCTGTGAAAGTATATTGTTCCATTTCCTCTCTGGCTAGTTGAATGTATTGACGTTGGTTTCCTGTCTGACTAGCTGAATGTACTGACGTTGGTTTCCTGTCTGACTAGCTGAATGTACTGACGTTGGTTTCCTGTCTGACTAGCTGAATGTACTGACGTTGGTTTCCTGTCTGACTAGCTGAATGTACTGACGTTGGTTTCCTTTCTGACTAGCTGAATGTATTGACGTTGGTTTCCTGTCTGACTAGCTGAATGTACTGACATTGGTTTCCTGTCTGACTAGCTGAATGTATTGATGTTGGTTTCCTGACTGACTAGCTGAATGTACTGACGTTGGTTTCCTGTCTGACTAGCTGAATGTACTGACGTTGGTTTCCTGTCTGACTAGCTGAATGTATTGATGTTGGTTTCCTGTCTGACTAGCTGAATGTACTGACGTTGGTTTCCTTTTCTGACTAGCTGAATGTACTGACGTTGGTTTCCTGTCTGACTAGCTGAATGTACTGACGTTGGTTTCCTGTCTGACTAGCTGAATGTACTGACGTTGGTTTCCTTTCTGACTAGCTGAATGTACTGACATTGGTTTCCTGTCTGACTAGCTGAATGTATTGATGTTGGTTTCCTGTCTGACTAGCTGAATGTAGTGACGTTGGTTTCCTGTCTGACTTGCTGAATGTACTGACGTTGGTTTCCTGTCTGACTAGCTGAATGTATTGACGTTGGTTTCCTGTCTGACTAGCTGATTGTATTGATGTTGGTTTCCTGTCTGACTAGCTGAATGTATTGATGTTGGTTTCCTGACTGACTAGCTGACTGTATTGATGTTGGTTTCCTGTCTGACTAGCTGAATGTATTGACGTTGGTTTCCTGTCTGACTAGCTGAATGTACTGACGTTGGTTTCCTGTCTGACTAGCTGAATGTACTGACGTTGGTTTCCTGTCTGACTAGCTGAATGTACTGACGTTGGTTTCCTGTCTGACTAGCTGAATGTATTGACGTTGGTTTCCTGTCTGACTAGCTGAATGTACTGACGTTGGTTTCCTGTCTGACTAGCTGAATGTATTGATGTTGGTTTCCTGTCTGACTAGCTGAATGTATTGATGTTGGTTTCCTGTCTGACTAGCTGAATGTACTGACGTTGGTTTCCTGTCTGACTAGCTGAATGTACTGACGTTGGTTTCCTGTCTGACTAGCTGAATGTATTGATGTTGGTTTCCTGTCTGACTAGCTGAATGTACTGACGTTGGTTTCCTGTCTGACTAGCTGAATGTACTGACGTTGGTTTCCTGTCTGACTAGCTGATTGTACTGACGTTGGTTTCCTGTCTGACTAGCTGAATGTACTGGCGTTGGTTTCCTGTCTGACTTGCTGAATGTACTGACGTTGGTTTCCTGTCTGACTAGCTGAATGTATTGACGTTGGTTTCCTGTCTGACTAGCTGATTGTATTGATGTTGGTTTCCTGTCTGACTAGCTGAATGTATTGATGTTGGTTTCCTGACTGACTAGCTGACTGTATTGATGTTGGTTTCCTGTCTGACTAGCTGAATGTATTGATGTTGGTTTCCTGTCTGACTAGCTGAATGTACTGACGTTGGTTTCCTGTCTGACTAGCTGAATGTACTGACGTTGGTTTCCTGTCTGACTAGCTGAATGTACTGACGTTGGTTTCCTGTCTGACTAGCTGAATGTACTGACGTTGGTTTCCTGTCTGACTAGCTGAATGTACTGATGTTGGTTTCCTGTCTGACTAGCTGAATGTACTGACGTTGGTTTCCTGTCTGACTAGCTGAATGTACTGACGTTGGTTTCCTGTCTGACTAGCTGAATGTATTGACGTTGGTTTCCTGTCTGACTAGCTGAATGTATTGACGTTGGTTTCCTGTCTGACTTGCTGAATGTATTGATGTTGGTTTCCTGTCTGACTAGCTGATTGTATTGACGTTGGTTTCCTGTCTGACTAGCTGATTGTATTGACGTTGGTTTCCTGTCTGACTAGCTGAATGTACTGACGTTGGTTTCCTGTCTGACTAGCTGAATGTATTGATGTTGGTTTACTGTCTGACTAGCTGAATGTACTGACGTTGGTTTCCTGTCTGACTAGCTGATTGTACTGACGTTGGTTTCCTGTCTGACTAGCTGATTGTACTGACGTTGGTTTCCTGTCTGACTAGCTGAATGTATTGATGTTGGTTTCCTGTCTGACTAGCTGAATGTATTGATGTTGGTTTCCTGTCTGACTAGCTGAATGTATTGACATTGGTTTCCTGTCTGACTAGCTGAATGTATTGACGTTGGTTTCCTGTCTGACTAGCTGAATGTACTGACGTTGGTTTCCTGTCTGACTAGCTGAATGTATTGACGTTGGTTTCCTGTCTGACTAGCTGAATGTATTGACGTTGGTTTCCTGTCTGACTAGCTGAATGTACTGACGTTGGTTTCCTGTCTGACTAGCTGAATGTACTGACGTTGGTTTGGTTTCGCTCACATCTGTGATGTTTGAGTTGAATGGTGGTTTCAAAACAAACAAGGTGAAACATTAAAGAATGGAGACCAAACACTGAATCAAAGGCCTTTGTCACACCTGTCTATTTCACTGGCTGAGGATACCATGGGCCCGTTCTAAGTGGCTCCCTATTCCCTACGGGCTCTGGTCAAAAGTAGTGCACTATATAGGGAATAGGGTGCCATTTGAGACACCGTCCATATGTATAACACTGCCACAAGCCCAGGCACCAGCTGCACTGTTCCCACCCTTCCCATCCTCTGACATTTAAACACTGTGAAATACACACTCCCTCTCATTCATTTCTCTAGGGAGGTCATTGATGGGACAGAAATCAATCCATAGTGCAAATATACACAGCAAACAGGGTACAGATTAGTATTTAAAGGCAGGAAGACATATTTCAAAAGGTTATAGATTAAAGGTGCATTCTGTAAGTACAATTTCAGGTCAAAGTGAAAAAAAAACAACTGTACATCGTCATAACACAAACTGCCTCTCTCAAGTCTACACCCATCAGGAAAATGATCATCGTCATTGAGAAACTTTGAATATCAGCTTACTTCCTTTAACGAATTGTAATGGAATTGACCAACACTGCTTTGTTAACACATCCAGTATTCTGAACCTGTACGATCTCAGCCAGCTGGTTGTTGACGTTGTCGAGGGCCAGTTTACAGAACTTGCTGGTAGCGTGGATGTCCACTGGATCAGCAGGTCCACCACCTCTCTGTCGCCGTGCTACACAGCCCAGCGGAGAGCACTCATCTTCAGCATGTCTTTAGTATTCACATCAGCCCTGTGCTGGAACACAGAGGACAGAGATAGCGAGGGGGGGGCAGTCAATTTATTGATCCATCAAATTGATCTCGATCAATCGAATCAAACTTGATCAATTGATCTCGATGAATCAATCAATTGTTCAAACGAAGGAGCAGAAGTCTTCTCACTCACTCACTCATTCATTTATTTATCAATATGAACAATTAACAAAAAAAACATCTTCATATAGCATTACTGTTCCAGACAGTTGGGACATTCATTATGCAGTAAAGAATGTCCCCTGTACAGCAGGCCTGGTCGTTGACGTCAGCGGATCCCATGCTACATGCTACAGCAGAGCAGAGAGATCAATGGGGCCATTGTCCTGTACTCCCTGTTCCCTACAGGGGCCCTACAGTCCCTGGGCATGTCCCAAATGGCACCCTATTCCCTACATAATGCACTGCTTTTGCCCAGGGCCCTATTAGAGATCAGTCATTCTACTATTTTACCCTTTGGGCCCTGTTTAAAATGTAGTGCACTATATAGGGAAAAGGGTGGCATTATGAACGCATCCCCTATGACAGTGGATGAGTGTGTAGTTAATAATGGCATTAGCTCGGTGGCCCTGTAACAGCAGTTAATAACGGCATTAGCTCGGTGGCCCTATGACAGTGGACGACTGTTGCTGATGGCAGGAGATCACAGGGGGATGGGGCTGTAATGGTAGAATGACTACTGATCTTATGTAATGGAGGTCTGAACAGAGCCGGGAGTTTTAGACACACATCAAAGTCGTCCAGGTGAATCTGAATCGTTATATCTCACAGTCCTTTCTTCCATAACATCATCAATTCATTTTTGAACGTCATGTTGCTTTATGAATGAATTAAACAAAGTTGTTATTTTGTGAATAATTTCTGTGACATTTTATTCATATGTAAAGTTAAACATATATATTAATTAAGAGCATTATAAGCTACTAACTATGTTGTTACTCCTTAGGCACAAAAACTGGGGTACGCGCAATGCCGTCGGGGGTACGCCAAATAAAAATGTGATTAACATTTAAAAAATGTCACTTTTCAAACAGTCCCTTTTATATTTTCCAACGGGGCTATACATTTGGGTGAGGTATTTTTCTCGCCTGAGTAGACTCGTTTCACTGCCCAAAATAAAATTAAACCATCTAGTGTTCAGCTAAATAACAACACAATGTCAAATACAGGTAGCCTTGTCAAATAATTAACATCCAATCACATTAACCGTTACTCTCTCGCGGGAATTCCACCATTGGTCCATATGTAGCCAAACGTAGCTGCAGCTCATTCCGTTTATTTGAAAATTGATAAATGGTTAAAAAAAAGGAAGGGCCGCGTCCATAGAGACACATACCAGCTCTACTGATAGTACTACTACTACCAGCAGTACTACACCTGCACCTGTCGACTACACAAGTTGTTCTGCTTCCACGAGCACATCCAATGCTAGCATCAGTAATTCTACATTTGTTGTTAGCCCAGCTAGCATGGACACTGACAGTTGTGAATCTGATGCAGCCGAAGAGCTACTGCCCCCTTACCGGGAAAAGCACCGAACAACAGACAGGGACGTTGGACCAGCGAAGAGGCGCAAATATGATGAACTACATTGATTTGGGGTTCACTTATATTGGGAGTAGTGCCTTTCCTCAGCCACAGTGTTTTACAGTATATGTGCAAAAGTACTATCTCACAACTCGATGAAACCTTCACACTTGAGCAGACATTTAGAAACAAAACATGCCAATTTGAAAAATAAGCCCCAGGAGTTTTTTGAGCGAGAAGTAAAATGACTTTTGAGTAGTAAGACATGTATAAAAGCAACAGATACCATTAATAAGAAGGGTCTAGAAGCGTCTTATATGGTGAGCTACCGAGTGGCTAGGACAGGCAAGCCCCATAATATTGTGGAGGACTTAATTCTTCCTGCTGCCTAGGATATGGCTGGGACAATGCTGGGGGAAAAGGCCATAAAAACTATACAGACAATGGCTTCATCAAACAACACTGTTTCACGACGCAGAAGTGACATCGTGGGAGATGGTTTGAAACAATTACTGATCGCATACAAGCCAGTGAATTCTATGCGTTACAGCTGGATGAATCCACAGATGTGGCGGCCTGACACAGCTCCTGGTATATGTCCGTTCCGTTTATATGGGGTCAATTAAGGAAAACATCCTCTTCTGCAAACCACTGGAAACCAGGCCAACAGGAGAGGATATTTTTAAAGTACTGGACAGCTTTGTGACATCAAATGGACTTTGGAGTTCAAGATGTGTTGGTATCTGTACTGATATCGCAAAAGCCATGACAGGGAGACATAGTGGAGTGGTAATGCGTGTGCAAGCAGTTGCTCCCGACGCCACTTGGGTATACTGCATCATCCACCGAGAGGCTCTTGCTGCCAAGGAAATGCCTGACAGCTTGAAAGACGTTTTGGACACTACAGTGAAAATGGATAACTTTGTTAAAGCCCTGATCTCTCGTGTATTTTTTGCACTATGCAATTATATGTGCAACGACCATGTAACACTTTTAAAACATACAGAAGTGAGCAGGTTATTAAGGGGCAAAGTATTGACACTGTCATAAGCTTCGTCTTCTGATGAGGAGAAATCATCGGACCAATACGCAGCGTGGTAAGTGTCCATACTTATACTTTTATTTTTAAACGTGAACACTAAACAAAACAAGACCGACAGTCCTGTAAGGCTAACCAGCTATACAAAGAAACAACCACCCACAAACACAAGAGAAAATAAACCCCCTTAAATATGGCCTCCAATTAGAAGCAACGACAACCAGCTGCTTCTAATTGGAGGTCGTTCCCAAAACTAACATAGAAATAGACAAACTAGAAAACCCACATAGAAATAGAAAACATAGAACATAAACCAGAAACCCCGAAACACACAAAACAAACACACCCCTGCCACGTCCTGACCAACTACAATAACAAAATGACCCCTTTACTGGTCAGGACGTGACAGACACGTTTTTTTTAATTGAGATACGAGCTTAAAGTTTTCTTTACTGACCATAATTTTCACTTGTCTGACAGCTTGCATGATGACAAGTTTCTCACACGACTGGCCAATCTGGGTGATGTTTTTTCCAGCATGAATGACCTGAATCTAGGATTACAGGGACTCTCCGCAACTATATTCAATGTGCGAGACAACGCACAGGTCTTTCCATCATTGTATGATGTATCCTGCTTTGGCAATTCGCGCTGTTAAGACACTGATGCCCTTTGCAACCACGTACCTATGTGAAAGTGGATTCTCGGCTCTCACTAGCATGAAAACTAAATACAGGCACAGACTGTGTGTGGGAAATGATTTAAGACTGAGACTTTCCAATACAACTCGAGTTATGTGCATCCTTTCAAGCACACCCTTCTCATTAACCTGTGGTGAGTTATTCACAATTTCGATGAACAAATAATGTTTTTTATGTTAGATGGTTAAATAAAGAGCAAAATTATTGATTATTATTATTTGTGCCCGGGTTGTGACAAAAACTCACACTCATTCTTATGTTTAATTAATGTATCGTATAGTGTGTGTGTCTGGCAGGCTTACAATGACGGCAAAAAACTACATTTGAGAGTGCTCTGACCCTGGTGCTAGAGGGGGTACGCAGCTAGGGGTTGAATGTTTGAAGGGGTACGGGACTATAAAACATTTGAGAGTGCTCTGACCCTGGTGCTAGAGGGGGTACGCAGCTAGGGGTTGAATGTTTGAAGGGGTACGAGACTATAAAAAGTTTGGGAACCACTGGTTTAGAGTAAGACTATTTTTGGGGGGGTGAAACTTGTGTAACTGTTTGCTGATTCTCTCGGTCAGGGCTCCCTTGAAAAAACCCATTGAAATCTAAATATGACTCACCTGGTTAAATAGACAGTCAGCTATGTGGAGGGAGACTGTACCTGGAGCAGGACCTCTACGATGCCTGTCCCTGCTGGAGCAGCCATGTGGAGGGAGGCTGTACCTGGAGCAGGACCTCTACGATGCCTGTCCCTGCTGGAGCAGCCATGTGGAGAGAGGCTGTACCTGGAGCAGGACCTCTACGATGCCTGTCCCTGCTGGAGCAGCCATGTGGAGGGAGGCTGTACCTGGAGCAGGACCTCTACGATGCCTGTCCCTGCTGGAGCAGCCATGTGGAGAGAGGCTGTACCTGGAGCAGGACCTCTACGATGCCTGTCCCTGCTGGAGCAGCCATGTGGAGGGAAGCTGTACCTGGAGCAGGACCTCTACGATGCCTGTCCCTGCTGGAGCAGCCATGTGGAGAGAGGCTGTACCTGGAGCTGGACCTCTACGATGCCTGTCCCTGCTGGAGCAGCTATGTGGAGAGAGGCTGTACATGGAGCAGGACCTCTACGATGCCTGTCCCTGCTGGAGCAGCCATGTGGAGGATGGTGTGGTCCACCTTGGTCCGGGCATCATGGCTGACCCCTGGCCTCAGTAGAACCTCCGTGGGGGAGTACTGATCGTGCTGGGCAGACAGGTGGAGGGGGACGTCCCCAGCTACACTCACAGGTAGAGTAGAGAGATCTCAGTCAGTCAGACAATCGATCAATCAGTTAATCAACCAAATGTAAAAGTTTGTCCAGTAACTTGACCCGCCTGTCCATGTTATCTCAATAATAATGATTTGAATGGTCAAACTGATCCAAGATCAGCACTTATAATCTGAGATGCTTTGCTGCTTACCTGAATGGTCCTGGTCCAATGTAGTGCACTAAATAGGGAATAGGGTGCCATTTGGGATGCTGGTATTATGAATAGGGGCCATGGTGAGACTTGGCTGCTTCCACTAGCTTCCTTCACAGGTCTACTAGAGACATCTAGTGGTGAGAGGAGAGCATTACAACACACAACACAGCACACGTCATCATCACCACCTAACCCAAACTCTGTCTCAGGCCTTATACCTGACCCTTTGTCTCAGGTCCACCAGAGACATCTAGTGGTTGAAGGAGAACATTAAAACACAACACAGCATCAAACTGAAACGCGTTTCTTTCATGCCTGCTATGTTAGCATAAGGGGAAGGTGTTGTGGGAGATGATTGGTTGGTAGATTTAGCCAATTAAGCCAATGTTGGCCAATGATTATGCACTTTTCCAGGTATTTCTGTATTGTCTGACCTGTTGGTACCCTGGCTCTGGCCCTAAACCTTACCGTTACCCTGGCTCTGGCCCTAAACCTTACCGTTACCCTGGCTCTGGCCCTAAACCTTACCGTTACCCTGGCTCTGGCCCTAAACCTTACCGTTACCCTGGCTCTGGCCCTAAACCTTACCGTTACCCTGGCTCTGCCCCTAAACCTTACTGTTAACCTGGCTCTGGCCCTAAACCTTACCGTTACCCTGGCTCTGGCCCTAAACTTTACCGTTTATACCAGGTCCAAATTTCTAAGTTTCAAGTTTTATTTGTCACATGCACCAGTAGGCCTACAGTGCTTAACTTGCCAGCCCTACCCAACAGCAGTATTCAATATCAAAATAGTCAAATAAAAACATGAGAAATAAGAACGAAGAGACGAAGCTATACACAGGGTCAGGGCCTGTAGCACATTTACAATGTGCAGGGATACTGGAGTATTGAGGTAGATATGTACATGTAGCCAGGGATTAGGAGAAAGTGACTGGTAGCAGGATAAATAATAATAATAATAGTAAACAGTATGGCAGCAGCATGAGTGGTGTATGTGTGTGTGTGTGTGTGTGTGTGTGTGTGTGTGTGTGTGTGTGTGTGTGTGTGTAAGTCTATATGTCTGGGTGTTAGGGTGTGTTTGTGTGTCAGTGTAGGCATGATACGCGGAAAAGGGCTGTAGTAAAGTGACTGATAGCAGGAATATATAAATACATATCGTAGTTGGGTTGGAGCACGAAAGACAACAGACATACAGTACGACGCCATTACCACCAGAGACATCTAGGGGTGGAAGGAGAGCATTACAACCCACCATTACTTTACCTTAACATTAATCTTGGTTCAACCAGAACTAAAATCGTACATCATTTGGTCAGATGCTTGATTCAATTCTGGGAACAAACGTGTTAGAAACTGAGATATCCGGATTGAGAAGTCTCCACCCTCGCAAAAGGAAACTGTAAGGCAAAGCCCTCCCCTTCCGATAATTTCACCTGTATTTATCACACATGGACTAGAAATCCCCACCCCGTTTAAGCACCGCCTTTGCCCGGTCCTGATTCGTCCAAATAACCAGTGAGGAAGACCCAAGCACAGGAACTAATGCTGCTGATTATCTCACACATCCCATAGCCTGATGACAGACCTGCGGTACCATTTTCCCTCCTTGTGCCTCTAAAACTGTGTAGAATTATTAGTTCAGTCAGCAACAGTAAACACAACACATTTTTAGTCAGAAAAACCCATGAGAATAAGTACTTTGGTTTTCCTTTCTGTTTTATTATCATGCCGATATATACATACATACATACATACATACATACATACATACATACATACATACATACATACATACATACATACATACATACATACATACATACATACATACATACTGTAGCTTCCAAAGCAAGATAATATTCTAAAACACACAGATTATGAACTGCCAATACATTAGTTATATATTTGATTATATAGACTATAACATCACAACACAGGTAAAATGAGACCTCTAAATATGTAGAGGTTGTTAAAATATGAATTTCACACCACTCCTTGTTTCTCACCAATAAATCATTGCTATAGCAGCAATCAACATTCCCTTTCTCTCAAGCATTTTATATCCTCCACTGACAGTGTTGGTATGCTTGGGTTTAGGGTCGGGTCAATTGGAACTGAAGTCTGTTCATTTGTTAAATAAACTGACATTCGAAATCAATATCTATTTTCAATGATTTTTTAATGAACTGAAAAATAAAATCTATTAATTTCAAATGTTTTTATAATATATATTTTTTTTAATTCAAGTCACTTGACACCTGATTTGACTCCAATTTGAATTGACCCCAACCCTGCTTGGTATGTTTAGTTTTTGGAAGATTGTTATGATGTGTTAAAATAGATCCTAATAAACAAACACTTGCAACTTTATTATTTAAATTGGAAATAAAGATGACATTTTAAATGTTATAAAAAATGTGACCATTTATTTAAAACAATATGTTATTTAGTTAGCAGTCAAGCTTGCTATCCTATTCCATCATAAGAATTTTACTTATCAATGATAGTGAATTACCAAATCACTTGTAACAGAGGAAGTTCCTCCTCTCCTCACAGTCCCTGGTTCCCCAAAGCTATCCCTCTCTGGCCAGGGTCCCACAGCGGAGGTGTTGGGCGGGGCAGTGGGGCAGTCTCTCCCTGGTCCAGGCCTGGTACTCCAGGGGGTCTCCATTCACCCACAACCAGAAACCACTGAAAAAGCATAGACCGGTCCACACATGGTCCGTCTGGGCCCCCTTTGAATGCATCATTCTCTGGACGAGGAGCTGCTCATTCTCAGACAGCAGGCTGGTGAGGTCAGTGTAGTGCTTCCTGCAGTGCTCCAGAGCCTCCTCCCACGTCTTGTTTTTCTGTACCAGGACCACGTTCAGATCAAAGCACCAGAAAGGGTTTCTTTGTTGGCACAGGCTATCAGCCATCACACCCTTGATCACACCGACACAGTCCTGGTTGACAACACGTTGGTTTGGCAGGCCTGTACTCCAGAACCTGAATGTTGAGTTCTACCCTCCAGACCACTTCCACTCTGTTGAGTCATTGGTATCTCTTTACAGACCGATCCAAGTCAAACCAATCCAGTTGAATTTAGAAGTTAAGATGTTGGAGAACAGCTCTGCTTCCTCCTGGTCGGTGATGAAGGCCAGGTCAATGTATTTCTCTCTGCAGTACTGCTGAGCTTCTTGCCAGGTCAGTGTTACATCCACATAGTAGAACTGTTTGGTAAGACCAGAGACTACTGCAAACAGAGCAGTGATGAGGAGCCCAGTGAAGCTGCTCTTCCTCTGCATGATGTCCCAGTACTCAGTCAGTGTGGAGTGGAGCTACTCTTCCTCTGCATGATACTCAGTCAGTGTGGAGTCGAGTGGAGCTGAACCAGCTGCTGCTCTTATGACCACCAATTACCTGGCGCTTCCTTGGCTCACCTCTACACACAAAGCAAACCAATCAGAGAGGCTTCATTAACTCACCTGTACACCCAAACCACCAATCAGAACACTTCCCTAACTCACCTGTATACACTGGCCCTTCTGCTGCCACTACCCACATCTCTCTCCCTCTCCCTCTCTCTCTCTCTCCCTCAATCATTCATCCTCTACCCCTTTTCTCTATGTCTCGCTCTCACTTATTCACTCAATCATTCACTTTCTCCCCCTTCTCTCACTCTGTCTCTTTCTCTCCCTCCCTCTCTTACTGGATGGAGGGCTCATTTGATTTCCATCATTGGGTCCCCCCCCAAAAGAATGGTCCACAGGGGATGATGCAAAACGAGCGTGCCCACTCACTCACCCCCCCCCCTTCTCTCTTTCTCTCACTCTGGGTCACTTACCTTCCCTCTACAGTCATTCGTTAGGTAAATCTCCTCACTGCCTCTCAGCCAAATGTTTCCAGCCATGCAAAGATCCTGGGTTGGTCTAGGTAGGTCTCGGTTGAGCTGGGTTGGGCTGGTCTGGGTTGGGTTGATCTGGGTTGGGGTGGTCTGGGTTGGGCTGGGTTGGGTTGGTCTGGGTTGGGCTGGTCTGGGTTGGTCTGCTTTGGGCTGGTTTGGTCTGGGTTGGGCTGGTCTGGGTTGGGTTGGGCTGGTCTGGGTTGGTCTGGGTTGGGGATGTCTGGGTTGGTCTGAGTTGGTTTGGGATCTGGGTTGGGCTGGGTTGGTCTGGGTTAGTCTGGTTAGGGTTGGGTTTGGTTGGTCTGGATTGGGCCGGTCTGGTTTGGTCTGCGTTGGGCTGGGTTGGGCTGGGCTGGTCTGGGTTGGGGTTGTCTAGGTTGGTCTGGGTTGGTCTGGGTTGGGGTTGTCTAGGTTGGTCTGGGTTGGTCTGGGTTGGGCAGCAGAAGAACAGAGAGGATGGTCCCTAGTTAAATCCCCCAGGTCATGGATCAGAGTGACTGTATTGTTCGGTTTGAGCTCACCTGTACACCCAGCCCACCAATCAGAGAGACTTCCTCAGCTCACTTGTACACCCAGCCCACCAATCAGAGAGGTTTTCTTTAACAGTGGCGCATCTTCATGGATCCAAAGGGAAAACATTTCCACGAAAAAATACAAAAACAACAAATAATGTATCTTTCGTCTGTGTGTTTCATAATTTTTCTTCAATTTGCAAGAGGCTGAATGTATCTCATCGGAGAAAGCATCCGAGCGAGTAAAACAGCTCCCCTCGGTCTCTGTACGTGTAGCCCAACTATCTGATGCTCTGTGGTCCAAAAATAGTATGATATTGTTGGAATATTGAATGCAAGGGAAGCCAGTGAGCATTTGGCCTCCCTTGATAAAAAAAAAGAATACAATAATAGCCAATCAGTGTTGAGCTAAACTGAGTGAGCTCAACTGTGAATGGTCCTGGCACACCAAAACAAAGTGTCAGACCAATCACATCATATCAAGCCAAATGTCATTGACAGAAAAAAATGGAATTGTTGCATCTCGTCGTGTTGTTGTCCACCGGTGGCTAGTTAGCTAATAAAATTGTCCCTTCCATGGACGGAGATAAGGATTTTGACATGTGGTTTTACTTAATTATCAATACTGGCCTGAGAAGATGAAAGTTCAATATGTAGTTAGATGCATTTTAGCCAGGTAGCCTAGGACAACGAAAACTAAAGAAGTGTACTGTATGACAGAGTGATAGACCATTTCGGCAACATGAAAGAGGCATTTCTTTACAAGTAGGGTGAGTCAACATGTTACGCACACACAAACAGAAATCAGTGCCATGTAAAGCCACATGATATTTAGCTTATGTTGATTGGACTAAATTGTTTGTAGAATCTTTTAGTTGTCACTGTATTAGACTAAGCAGAGGTGATTTGATGATGACGATGAAGTTGAAATGGTGCTGGAATAGTGGAGGCAGCCCCTGTTTTCGTTGCAATTTGCGGTAACTCTACGTTGTTCTAAATCAATAGTTGTTTAGTTGTCTGAAAATGTCAGAAACATTAACTTGATTGACCATGCAGTCGATCATTTAACTGTTTTTACATACAATATGCTTTGAGCAGTCCACTGGACAGATGTTGCCCTTTGGTTTTGTGACGAAACAAAGGTGTGTTTGAATATATTATTCTTGTCTTGGCCTTAGGCCTATACTGTATATGACAGTGGCAAGGCATATGAACTAACAGGTTATAGAGCAAACAACACAATTATCACAACACATAAGTTGTAATGGGGCTTTTTTCCCCTAGCGTCACTTCCCCAGTGATTCTACTCACGCACCGCTACTGCTTCCTAAGTTCACCTGTACACCCAGCCCACCAATCAGAGAGGCTTCTTAGCTCACATGTAGCAAGCTCGGTTTACATTGTAAATGAGGTTCTGGTAAAGTAGGGTAGCCTAGTGGTTAGAGTGTTGGGCTAGTAACCGCAAGGTTGCAAGTTCAAATCCTCGTGCTAACAAGGTACAAATCTGTCGTTCAGCCCCTGAACACTGTTCCTAGGCATAATCGAAAATAAGAATTTGTTCTTAACTGACTTGCCGAGTCAAATAAAGGTAAAAAAAAGTCAACCCACTTGGTATTCTGACTCCACATCTTTCCAGATTGATCTCAACACTGGATGTATGGAACTAGCCTGGCTGACATGACCACACAGCGAGGAAGAGCTGTGACTCACTGGTTCTAGGAAGTAGGCTGTTTGCTAACTCAATCTTCACTCCAAAATTTTGCGGACACATTGATTGGTTTTCTCAAATATATATTTTTCCTGGTGGGAGACGTCTCATTGTTTGGAAATAAAAATCCAATACAACCGCGCTCCACCTCCCGGCAGGGGGTGGAGCTCGGGGGCGTGGCTGTGGGTGTTGGAGTGAGAGAGACACAGAGAAACCAGTAAAAGCACCGCCCCCTTCATTATCAACGCATCGTGCCGACAACATCAAAACAGTCTTTCCAGACTTGGAAGTCAGGAAGACGTTAAATTTGGTATCAGCCAGACTAATATTAACAGTAACTACAACCATATTATATCAGATTCTCCCCACAAAACACCCTGTAGACACCCAAATATTGTAACCCAACTAAACTCAGCAAGAAAAGAAACGTCCTCTCACTGTCAACTGCATTTATTTTTAGCAAACTTAACATGTGTAAATATTTGTATGAACATAATAAGATTCAACAACTGAAACATAAATTGAACAAGTTCCACAGACGTGTGACTAACAGAAATGGACTAATGTGTCCCTGAACAAAGGGGGGTCAAAATCAGAAGTAACAGTCAGTATCTGGTGTGGCCACCAGCTGCATTAAGCACTGCAGTGCATCTCCTCCTCATGGACTGCACCAGATTTGCCAGTTCCTGCTGTGAGATGTTACCCCACTCTTCCACCAAGGCACCTGCAAGTTCCCGGACATTTCTGGGAGGAATGGCCCTAGCCCTCACCCTCCGATCCAACAGGTCCCAGACGTGCTCAATGGGATTGAGATCCGGGCTCTTCGCTGGCCATGGCAGAACACTGACATTCCTGTCTTGCAGGAAATCACGCACAGAATGAGCAGTATGGCTGGTGGCATTGTCATGCTGGAGGGTCATGTCAGGATGAGCCTGCAGGAAGGGTACCACATGAGGGAGGTACCACATGAGGGAGGATGATGTCTTTGTAACGCGCAGCGTTGATATTGCCTGCAAAGACAACAAGCTCAGTCCGATGATTCTGTGACATACCGCCCCAGACCATGACGGTCCCTGCACCTCCAAATTGATCCCGCTCCAGAGTACATGCCTCGGTGTAACGCTTATTCCTTTGACGACAAAAGCGAATCCGACCATCACCCCTGGTGAGACAAAATCACGACTCGTCAGTGAAGAGCACTTTTTGCCAGTCTTGTCTGGTCCAGCGACAGTGGGTTTGTGCCCATAGGCGACGTTGTTGCCGGTGATGTGTGGTGAGGACCTGCCTTACAACAGGCCTACAAGCCCTCAGTCCAGCCTCTCTCAGCCTATTGCGGACAGTCTGAGCACTGATGGAGGGATTGTGCGTTCCTGGTGTAACTTCGGCATTTGTTGTTGCCATCCTGTACCTGTCCCGCAGGTGTGATGTTCGGATATACCGATCCTGTGCAGGCGTTGTGACACATGGTCTGCCACTGCGAGGATGATCAGCTGTCCATCCTGTCTCCCTGTAGCAATGTCTCAGTACAGACATTGCAATTTATTGCCCTGGCCACATCTGCAGTCCTCATGCCTCCTTGCAGCATGCCTAAGGCACGTTCACGCAGATGAGCAGGGACCCTGGGCATCTTTCTTTTGGTGTTTTTCAGAGTCAGTAGAAAGGCCTCTTTAGTGTCCTAGGTTTTCATAACTATGACCTTAATTGCCTACCGTCTGTAAGCTGTTAGTGTCTTAACGACCATTCCACAGATGCATGTTCATTAATTGTTTATGATTCATTGAACAAGCATGGGAAACAGTGTTTAAAGTTTTTACGAATTATCTTTGAAAGACAGGGTCCTGAAAAAGGGACGTTTCTTTTTTTGCTGAGATTATATTACTGACAGATCAAGAAAACACAATAGGACAACAGGCCTGAAGAGTGAATAGAGAACATGATCCATGACCTTGGGGAATTAACTTGGTGACTTCCTCCCTGTTGTACTGCTGTCCAACCCAGGGTTGGCTGAAAAGGTCTGAAGGGTTTTTACATGGCTGGAAAACATTTGACTGAGATGCAGAGAGGAGATTTACCTAACAAAGAAATGTAGAGGGAAGGGGAGTGTGTCACGCCCTGACCAGGTGAACTCTTCTATTTTGGTCAGGGTGTGGCATTTCTATAGTTTATTTTCTATGTTTTGGTATAGCCTTGCTTTGGGGCGTATTTCTATGTTGGGTTATGTCGATTCCCAATCAGAGACAGCTGTCGCTAGTTTCCTCTGATTGGGGAATCATATTTAAGTTCCTTTTCCCCCCACGATGTTTGTGGGTTGTTGTCTCTTTTTGTTTGAGCAGTAGAGATACGTTTATTCTCTGTTTTGACCGTGTTATTTCAGTCTGAAAGAAATAACATGTGTTCGCTCCCAGCTGCGCCTTGGTCCACTTCTTCCTTCCTGCACGACGATCGTTACAGAACAACCCACCAAACCAGGACCAAGCAGCAGAGGAATGAAGAGGAAGGATGGACATGGGCCGAGTTAAGGAGGAGCATTTCCAGGGCGATGGAAGAGTTTAGGGAGACCGAGAGGCATCCCCAAGAATTTTTTAGGGGGGGGCACAAGGGCTGTTTGACGGGGCAGGAGCTGCCCGCCAGTCAACAGTCACCAGAGCTGCCCGCCAGTCAACAGTCGTCGGAGCTGCCCGCCAGTCAACAGTCATCGGAGCTGCCCGCCTGTCAACAGTCGTCGGAGCTGCCCGCCTGTCAACAGTCGTCGGAGCTGCCCGCCAGTCAACAGTCGTCGGAGCTGCCCGCCAGTCAACAGTCGTCGGAGCTGCCCGCCAGTCAAAAGTCGTCGGAGCTGCCCGTCAGTCAACAGTCGTCGGAGCTGCCCGCCAGTCAACAGTCGCCGGAGTGGTCAGACTGCGCTGAACTGCCGGAGTGGCCAGACTGCGCTGAACTGCCGGAGTGGCCAGACTGCGCTGAACTGCCGGAGTGGCCAGACTGCGCTGAACTGCCGGAGTGGCCAGACTGCCCAGACTGTCCCGAGCTGCCAGACGTCCCCAGTCCAGTCCGGCCCGTCCCTGCTCCCCGCACCAGGTTAGTGGTGCGTGTCCCCAGTCCTGTCCGGCCCATTCCTGCTCCCCGCACCAAGCCAGTGGTGCGTGTCCCCAGTCCAGTCCGGCCCGTCCCTGCTCCCCGCACCAAGCCAGTGGTGCGTGTCCCCAGTCCAGTCCGGCCCGTCCCTGCTCCCCGCACCAAGCCAGTGGTGCGTGTCCCCAGTCCAGTCCGGCCCGTCCCTGCTCCCCGCACCAAGCCGGTGGTGCGTGTCCCCAGTCCAGTCCGGCCCGTCCCTGCTCCCCGCACCAGGTTGGTGGTGCGTGTCCCCAGGCCAGTCCGGCCCGTCCCTGCTCCCCGCACCAGGTTGGTGGTGCGTGTCCCCGGTCCTGTCCGGCCCGTCCCTGTCCCCCGCACCAGGCCCACGGCGCGTGTCCACAGTCCGGCACGGCCTGTGTCCGGTCCACCGGTGACCAGTCCTGTTCCGGTCGGCGGCTCCGCTCCGGAGCCTGAGCATGCTGCTCCACCGTGGTCCAGTCCGGGCCAGAGGGGTAGGGCTAGGGTGGAGGCAGGGGGAGAAACACGCCCGGGGCCAGAGCCTCCACCGAGGGTGAGGCGCCCACCCGGGTCCCCCCCTAATAGACTTTAGGTTGGTGCGCCGGGAGTACGCACCGTTGGAGGGGGGGTACTGTCACGCCCTGACCAGGTGAACTCTTCTATTTTGGTCAGGGTGTGGCATTTCTATAGTTTATTTTCTATGTTTTGGTATAGCCTTGCTTTGGGGCGTATTTCTATGTTGGGTTATGTCGATTCCCAATCAGAGACAGCTGTCGCTAGTTGCCTCTGATTGGGGAATCATATTTAAGTTCCTTTTCCCCCCACGATGTTTGTGGGTTGTTGTCTCTTTTTGTTTGAGCAGTAGCGATACGTTTATTCTCTGTTTTGACCGTGTTATTTCAGTCTGAAAGAAATAACATGTGTTCGCTCCCAGCTGCGCCTTGGTCCACTTCTTCCTTCCTGCACGACGATCGTTACAGAGTGACCCTTGATGAAAATGAAAACGTGTCAGTTTGTCACTTTCACAAGGTTGGAGTAATAACATGTTCAACTACTTAAGACATTGTCTCGAATCATCTATACTGAACAAAAATATGAACGCAACATGCAACAATTTCAATGATTTTACTGAGTTACAGTTCATATAAGGAAATCAGTCAATTTCAATAAATTAATTGGGCCCTATTCCATGGATTTCACCTGAATGGGGCAAGGGCGCAGCCATGGGTAGGCCTGGGAGGGCATAGGCTCACTCACTTGGGAGACTGGCCCACCCACTGGGGAGCAACGCCCAGCCAATCAGAATGAGTTTTCCCCCACAAAAGGGCTTTATTATAGACAGAAATGCTCCTCAGTTTCATCAGCTGTCCGGGTGGCTGGTCTCAGACGAAGAAGCCGGATGTTGAGGTCCTGGGCTGGCGTGGTTACACGTGGTCTGCGGTTGTGAGGCTGGTTGGACGTACTGCCAAATTCTCTAAAGAGGCGATGGAGGTGGCTTATGGAAAATACATTTACTTTAAATTCTCTGGCAACAGTTCTGGTGGACATCCCAGCAGTCAGCATGCCAATTGCACACTCCCTGAAAACTTGAGATATCTGTGGCATTGTGTTGTGTGGCAAAACTGCACATTTTAGAGTGGCCTTTTATTGTCCCCCAGCACAAGGTGCACCTGTGTAATAACCATGCTGTTTAATCAGCTTCTTGATATGTCACATCTGTCAGGTAGACGGCTTATTTTGGCAAAGGAGAAATGCTCACTAACAGGGATGTAGATTTTTTTTGAGAGAAATAAGCTTTTTGTGCGTATGGAACATTTCTGGGATCTTTTATTTTAGCTCATGAAACATGGGACCAGCACTTTACATGTTGCATTTATATTTTTGTTCAGAGTATGTTGTCCATTTAGATTTCGAGAAGAATTTCGAGAATCATTTTTCACTTCTCTCATTCATTTCTCAATCCCCAAACCAGGAAGCAGGCCACATCTGATCTGTGTGGTCTGCTTCGCAACTGCTACCGGAAGTCTCGCGATGCTGCGCCTCTGGGTTTAGAAACTCTGTGACTGAGGCATCATGCAGAGGAAGAGCAGCTTCACTGGGCTCCTCATCACTGCTCTGTGTATTTGTATTTGTATTTATTATGGATCCCCATTAGTTACTGCCAAGGCAGCCGCTACTCTTTCTGGGGTCCAGCAAAATTAAGGCAATTTATACAATTTTAAAACATTACAATACATTCACAGATTTCACAACACACTGTGTGCCCTCAGGCCCCTACTCCACCACTACCACATATCTACAGTACAAAATCAATGTTTACGTGTGTGTGTATGCATGTGTTTGTGCCTATGTTTGGTTGCTTCATAGTCCCAGCTGTTCCATAACGTGTATTACTGCTTGCATCAGTTACTTGATGTGGAATCGAGTTCCATGTAGTCATGGCTCAGTGTAGTACTGTGTACCTCCCATAGTCTGTTCTGGACTTGAGGACTGTGGAGAGACCTGTTGTGGAATGTCTTGTGGGGTATGCATGGGTGTACTGTGCGCCAGAAGTTCAAACAGACAGCTTTGTGAGTTTCAACATGTCAATACCTCTCATAAATACAAGTAGTGATGAAGTCAATCTCTCCTCCACTTTGAGCCAGGAGAGATTGACTTGCATATTATTAATATTAGCTCTCTGTGTACATCCAAGGAACAGCTGTGCTGCCCTGTTCTGAGCCAATTGCAATTTTCCTAAGTCCCTTTTTGTGGCACCTGATCACATGACTGAACAGTAGTCCAGGTGCGACAAAACTAGGGCCTGTAGGACCTGCCTTGTTGATAGTGCTGTTGAGAAGGTAGAGCAGAGCTTTATTATAGGCAGACTTCTAGCTACTGTTGTATCAATATGTTTTGGCCATGACAGTTTACAATCCAGGGTTACTCCAAACAGTTTAGTCACCTCAACTTGCCCAATTTCCACATTATTTATTACAAGATTTAGTTGAGGTTTAGGGTTTAATGAATGATTTGTCCCAAATACAAGGCTTTTAGTTTTGGAAATATTTAGGACTAACATATTCCTTGCCACCCACTTTGAAACTAACTGCAGCTCTTTATTAAGTGGTGCAGTCATTTCACTATCTGTAGTAGCTGACATGTTTAGTGTTGAGTCATCTGCATACATAGACACACTTTACTCAAAGCCAGTGGCACGTCATTAGTAAAGATTGAAAAAGTAAGGGGCCTAGACAGCTGCCCTGGGGAATTCCTGATTCTACTTGGATTATATTGGAGAGGCTTCCATTAAAGAACAACCTCTGTGTTCTGTTAGACCGGTAACTCTTTATCCACAATATAGCAGGGGGTGCAAAGCCATAACACATACGTTTTTCCATCAGCAGACTATGATCGATAATGTCAAAAGCCGCACTGAAGTCTAACAAAACAGCCCTCACAATGTTTTTATCATCAATTTCTCTCAGTCATTTGTGTAAGTGCTGTGCTTGTTGAATGTCCTTCCCTATAAGCATGCTGAAAGTTTGTTGTCAATTTGTTAACTGCAAAATAGCATTGTACCTGGTCAAACACAATTATTTCCAAAAGTTTACTATGGGTTGGTAACAGGCTGATTGGTTGTCTATTTGAGCCAGTAAAGGGGGCTTTACTATTTGTAGGTAGCGGAATGACTTTTGCTTCCCTCCAAGCCTGGGGGCACACACTTTCTAGTTGGCTTAAATTGAAAATATGGAAAATAGAATTAGCAATATCATCCGTTATTATCCTCAGTAATTTTCCATCCAAGCTGTAGCTTGTCATTGTTGATAGACAACAATAATTTGTTCACCTCTTCCACACTCACTTTACCGAATTCAAAATTACAATTCTTCTCTTTCATAATTTGGTCAGATACACTTGGATGTGTAGTGTCAGCGTTTGTTGCTGGCATGTCATGCCTACATTTGCTAATCTTGCCAATGAAACAATATTAAAGTAGTTGGCAATATCAGTTAGTTTTGTGACGAATGAGCCATCTGATTCAATGAACGAGGGAGCTGAGTTTGCCTTTTTTCCCAAAATGTCAATTAAGGTGCTCCAAAGCTTTTTACTATCATTCTTTGTGTCATTTATCTTTGTTTCATAGTGTAGTTTCCTCTTCTTTTTATTTAGTTTAGTCACATAATTTCTCAATTTGCAATACGTTTGCCAGTCGGTTGTGAAACCAGACTTATTTGCCATTCCTTTTGCCTCATCCCTCTCAACCATACCATTTTTTCAAATCCTCATCAATCCACTGGGATTTAACAGTTTTTACAGTCATTTTCTTAATGGGTGCATGCTTATTAGTAACTGGAATAAGAAATGTCATAATTGTGTCTGTTTGCTCCTCATTACACACCATAGACCAACAAATATTATTTTCATCAACAACATAGGAATTCCTACAAAATGTATTGTATGACATCTTATACCCTATATCAGGGCCAGCCTTTAGAACTTTGGTTGTCCTAGATATGGCTACCATATTGTGATCACTACATCCGATGGATCTGGATACTGTGATCAATACATGTTGATGATTTCATTCCTGTGCTGTTTGTAACTACCCTGGTAGGTTGACTGACAACCTGAACCAGGTTGCAGGGACTGGTTACAGTTTAAAGCTTTTTCTTGAGTGGGAAGCTTGATGAAAGCCAGTCAATATTTCAATCACCCAGAAAATATACCTCTCTGTTGATATTGCATACATTACCAAGCATTTCACACGTTATCCAGATACTGACTGTTAGCACTTGGTGGTCTATAGCAGCTTCCCACCAGAATGTGCTTTAGGTGATGCAGATGAACCTATAGCCATATTACTTCAACAGTATTTAACATGAGATCCTCTCTAATCTTTACATGAATGTGCTTCTGAATATAAATATCAACAGCTCCACCATTGGCATTTCTATTTTTCTTGTAGATCTTATAACCATGTATTGCTACCACTGTATCATCAAAGGTATTATCTAAGTGAGTTTCAGAGATAGTCAGAATATGAATGTTATCTGTTACTAGCAAGTTATTGATTTCATGAACCTTGTTTAAGCTACACATGTTAACGTGGGTTATTTTAGCACTTTTCTTCTGGGATGATTACTTGTTTTCATTGCTTTACTGGGAAGCTTCGCAGAAGTAGATATGCTCATGTTATTTATGTTAGTGCAGGGTGAGCTGCACACACTGGACTTCCTCCTAGGGCACACCGCCTTAGTGCCAACAGTATAAATCAGGTTCATAGGCACATGATTACTGCATACAATAGCTGTAGGAACAGCAGAGGCTTTCAGGGCAGTTAGAGGGACATACATTAGGTTACTTACATTGTGTCTACCAATGCCCCTGGTGTAATGTACATTTGCTGAAGCATTATGACAACTCTGCGTCACAATGGTAGGGATGAGCTGGGCTTGGGTCATTGATAAGTCATTGTCTCAACGCAGCCTTATAATGCTGTGAAAGGATCCAGGAACTCAAATGATTTGGGTGGATCCCATCCTCCTTATAAAACATGTTTTGTTTCCAAAAGGTATTGAAATTGTCAACAAATGTTACACCCATTGAGCTGCAATAATCACGTAGCCAGCAGGGGCGAAAATCTGATATCAACTTTGGAGGGGACAATTACATGAAATTTTCTCAAGAGCAATTCCTGAGGGGGACACCAAAAGTAGTGCTGTTTTAGCCTACATTGTAATATGGTAAATGTATATTGAGGAACCAAAGAAATAAGGTGTTTGCCGTACTCCTAACTACCGGTACCCAAAACTACACAACTAATCACAACAGCAATACCATTGCCTTTAACAAATCTTAGTTCAGTCACCAGTTTAAGTTGAGAGTGGGGGTATCCATGGCATTTTCCAATTATGTTCCTATTTTACAAGTCAAAAAAAGTGAGAACCTTTCATAATGTTGCCAAACAAAGACTCAACAAACTTACCTGAGACTCCCTGTCTCTGCCAGTCTGTCCCTGCATATCTGTCCCCAACTCTGCTGTCTGTGTGCCATCTGTTGCCTGCTCTGCCTAATGACATCATTGTGAAACATTTCCATTAGAATTTCATTTCTTTCTTATGAACATTTTATCAACTAGTCTTTGAGATATTAGGCTACTAGGGTTCTTACTATGCGTTTTGGTGTATTGAAAAATACTCTGATGTCCGTCTTTTATTTTTCTGACATTTTTCTACCTGGCTGGCTGGCTGGCTACACACACAGTGTGTAGGTTATTTACAGTAGGAGATGGGCTTCTATCATCTTCAATCATTCTATTTGGGCTTCGATCTAAAAGGTAGCTAGCAAATGTGAAACGGATTAAAATGACAATAGTTGACAGCTGTATGAGTTCACCATTTACACAACATATGCTGCAACCTTTTGTAATTTTAATAGTTTGTTTCATATTGGCTGGCTTCCAACAATAGCTGAGTTTGCAAAGCTAGCGAGCACCAATTCAGTTTGTGGTGTTTGCTATAATCTTTGCTACCCAGGTTAAATAAAGGTTAAATAAAATAAATAAATAAAAGTTCACTTGCGACAATTTAGCTTTTGCAACGAGACCATTAAATATATTTAAGACAATGGTAGAAGAGAGTGTAGTTCTGTTCAGTTTGGATTTCAGTTTATCGCTAACCTTATCACAGGGACTTTGAAGCACTAACTTACATCATCTGCATGCTGATTCCATCTTTGACGACGCCACATAAATGGAATAGGTACTAGCTAGCTTAATAGTTAATATTTGCGTGCTAGCTCTGCATATTCAGCTAGTGTGTGTGCGCGATTGACTGGATTAACCTCACGTCAGTTACGTGCATTGAGTGCCTTTCAGACAGTAGATACGACCTCTCTGTTACCTAGCAAACTAAGGAACTGGCAGTGGATCAAACCATTGTGAGGCAAAGGGTGGGGGGGTTGCAATCTTTTGAAACTTAAAAACTCGCTATTAAGTGTCTATAATCAGCACAATTGCTTTCATTGCGTATTATTGATATTATTTAAATTACATAGTTATGTTTCAGTGATATATTGGGGGGGACAAATCATATTTTTCCCAGGATGGGGGGGTCGTGTCCCCCCCGTCCCCCCCGGGATTTCCACCCCTGGTAGCCAGCTGTGAAGAGAAAGAATCCTGCTAAAGTGTTCAATGCCACGATTCAGAGAGGGCACAGGGCCAGATATGATGGGTCTTTTGTTAGTGTCTAGCAGAGTCAATCAGCTTTTTAAAATCCAGTTTCAACTGTTCAAAGCTGCCCTTCATAATGTCATTAAAACCCACATGGACTATGATAGAATTGATTTCCATGTCCTGACGTAGTACATTCGGGAGAAGCTTAGTAATGTCATTTACTCGAGCTCCGGGATAGGACATTGTTTTTGCACCAGGAATGGTCACATTTCTTACCATGGAGCTGCCCAAAATCACTGCTGGCGAGAAGGACGAGGAAATCCGCCCACTCCCATGCTTCACAGGATTCGGTTTTGTCACCAAAGCCCCATATACTACCCACCACTGCGACATGTACGCTCTTGTTGGCTGGCCCTCGCTTCATACTCGTCGCCAAACCCACTGGCTCCAGGTCATCTACAAGACCCTGCTAGGTAAAGTCCCCCCTTATCTCCGCTCACTGGTCACCATAGCAGCACCCACATGTAGCACGCGCTCCAGCAGGTATATCTCTCTGGTCAACCCCAAAGCCAATTCCTCCTTTGGCCGTCTCTCCTTCCAGTTCTCTGCTGCCAATGACTGGAACGAACTACAAAAATCTCTGAAACTGGAAACACTTATCTCCCTCACTAGCTTTAAGCACCAGCTGTCAGAGCAGCTCACAGATCACTGCACCTGTACATAGCCCATCTATAATTTAGCCCAAACAACATCTTCCCCTACTGTATTTATTTATTTAGCTCCTTTGCACCCCATTATTTCTACTTTGCACTTTCTTCTACTACAAATCTACCATTCCAGTGTTTTACTTGCTATATTGTATTTACTTTGCCACCATGGCCTTTTTGCCTTTACCTCCCTTATCTCACCTCATTTGCTCACATTGTAGACTTATTTTTCTACTGTATTACTGACTATGTTTGTTTTACTCCATGTGTAACTCTGTGTTGTTGTATGTTGTCGAACTGCTTTGCTTTATCTTGGCCAGGTCGCAATTGTAAATGAGAACTTGTTCTCAACTTGCCTACCTGGTTAAATAAAAAAGAGAGAATTAGGGTACTTTATTTTGCACCACTGGATGTGGAAGTTGGATCACTTTCCACTTCCCCCGGAAGGTCAATCAATCTTATGATTTCCTGTTTGCAGTTTTTCAAAATTACTGACGAGTGCTAAGGCGCTAGCTATGTCTTTGTATAATGATTTTGCAGTTGAAATTATTATTTTTTAACCCCTTTTTCTCCCCAATTGGTAGTTACAGTCTTGTCCCATCGCTGCAACTCCCGTACGGACTCGGGAGAGGCGAAGGAAGAGCGCCATGCGTCCTCCAAAACACAACCCAGCCAAGCCAAGCCAGCTGCAGCAATGTGTCAGAGGAAACACCATACACCTGGGCACTGTGTCAGTGTGCACTGCACCGAGCCCACCACATGATGGGACAAGGACATCCCTGCTGGCCAACCCCTCCCCTAACCCGGACAACGCTGGGCCAATTGTGCACTGACCCATGGGTTTCCCGGTCATGTCCAGCTGCAACAGAGTCTGGACCCGAACCAGGATCTCTAGTTGCACAACTAGCACTGTGATGCATTTACATTTCTGGAATATATACATTTTAAGACTAAAGTGCCTGATTTCGGGCACTAGATTCACTGGTCATTACGGATAATATGTTTACAATACTTATTTTATTGATTTCCCACCGTTTTATAAGTCAAAACACCATAAAATAGAGGAATATATATTTTTATTTTATTTTTTATTTCACCTTTATTTAACTAGGCATCTCAGAACAAACTCTTATTTACAATGACAGCCTAGGAACAGTGGGTTAACTGCCTTGTTCAGGGCCAGAACGACAGATTTTACCTTGTCAGCTCGGGATTCAAATCTAGCAACCTTTCGGTTACAGGCCCAACGCTGTAACCACTAGGCTACCTGCCGCTCTACTTCTTGCATATTTTCCCAATTTTTTGGTCGTATGGCATTAAAGCTATTTAAGGAGGGAACCAATACCTTTGCAGCCTTAATGGAGGTTGTTTTATGTATGAGCGGGGACATGAGTGTATTACCGGCGGTGCAGCTTAAAGCGATACGTTTGGGATGTTGGCAATGAGGCTTTTTATCTACTTCCCTAGAGTCAGATGAACTCGTGGATACCATTTGTGTCTGTGTTCAGTATGAAGGAAGTTAGAGGTAGCCATAGCATCTGTGATAGCCTTAATGGTTTGAAAGTAGTCAATTGTCTTCTTCAATGGCTGATTGCTCCAACTCATAGGAATCCCCACCCAGTTCAATATTTCAATGGCGCCAGCAATGTCCATGCTAAAACGGGTTAGTCCTCTTTCTGTATCTTATTAAGAAAACAAGCACAAAAATATTTTTACAAAGTGGTCGAAATGCCACGTCCACTTATGTTAGTACTGTACCGACCCTGGGGTTATAAGCGCGGATATCGATTCTGCCGCTCGAGCATGCTTTTGCGGCACAGCCAATAGCGCGCTGGACTTCGGGTCATAAGGTCGATGGTTCGAGACCTTGCTGTTTCAGTACAGTAAATTCATAACAACCTAACCATTACGAAACGTCTACTCGATCAAATAAGCCTCACGTAGCAACTGTTGTTGTTTAGAAAAATCGAGTTGATTCTAGCAGTGGTGTATTCTACATTGTTGATAAAGCTTTGCCATTTAGAACAAATACGCCCCCTTGAGTTCTTCCGGGAATCAGGAGTCAGCTGACTAGGGGTCGTCACTAGTTACCACAGCCACACAGTCACAAACCCCGCCCGTTTCTAAAATATATCTTCTTAAAATGTGATTATAAACCTAACCACACTGCTAAGCACATACCTAAACCTAACCCTGAATTAAGCCCCAAAAACACATTTTTGTTTTTATACATTTTTACGACATAGCCAATTTTGACTTTGTGGCTGTGGTAACTAGCGGAAAACACTAGAAAAAACTGAACAAGACAACAGTGCAACGTTATGGTAAGTTGTATTATTTCCTATTTTTAAACGTATTCACTTGCTATCTCATCATTGCAATAACTGTTGGAGGTTATTCGCCATTATAGTTACGGTTATAACGTCTTCGTCGTTACCTAGCTAAATATCCACAAGCTGACAGAGCCTGTTCGAGTAAACAACTACAGTGAACGCTAGCTAGCCTAGTTTAGCTAATAAGCTAGCTATCCTGCTAACAAACTAACTTGACAGATGGGGGGTAGGCTAGCTACTGCACTTCCTGGTTAAACATTACTTAGGAAGCTACCTGGCTTGCTAACTTAAAGTTTTACTAACGTACTAGCTAGTAGCAAGTCCAATGTCACATATTATATTTACACTTTCGTCAAATAAATTGTCTGTGGTTTCGTTCTAGGAAGCCTTGCTAAATGCACAGTTCATGTTTACATCTGGCTTGGATGCATTACTCCATGCTGAACTGCTAAAGATAATCATACGTAACGTTACACTGGAAATTGACCAGCAGGAATACAAATCGCAATACAGTACTTTGCTTGACCATTCAGAGAACAACCGCTTACTAACAAAAAACGTCAAAAACCTATTGGACATGGTTCTACACTGAACAAAAATATAAACGCAACATGCAACTTTTTTTATTTTCACGAGTTACAGTTCATATAAGGAAATCAGTCAATTTCAATAAATTAGGACCTAATCTATGGATTTCACATGACTGGGAATACAGATATGCATCTGTTGGTCACAGATACCTCTAAAAACACAAAAAGGTAGGGGCGTGAATAAGAACCAGTCAGTATCTGGTGTGACCACCATTTGCCTCATGCAGCACCACACATCTCCTTTGTATAGATTTGATCGGGCTGTTGATTGTGGCCTGTGGAATGTTGTCCCACTCCTCTTTAATGGCTGTGCATAGTTTCTGGATATTGGCCGGAACTGGAACACGCTGTCATACACGTCGATCCAGAGAATCCCAAACATGCTCAATGAGTGACATGTCTTGTGAGTATGCAGGCCATGGAAGAACTGGGACATTTTCAGCTTCCACGAATTGTGTAGAGATTCTTGCGACATGGGGCCGTCCATTATCAAAAATCTTGGTCGACCGAGAATCGTCTGTTCTTTCGACCAATCGATTGGTCTAAATTTTAAGACATGTATTTTTCCATATATAGACCCATCCAATGTGTTTTAAATGAACTATATGCACTGAGCTTGTCTGATGCTTTAAGCGCACTGTTTGATTAAATCATTAAGACACGCGAATGACTAGATGGAGTCCAACCGCAATTGATTTTATTGTGCTCAGACTTGCTGCGCTGTGATAAAAAAAATGACAGCGAGTGACTGTGTGACTAGCACCGTTGTCTCTCTCTCCTCCCTGCTGCAGCGACCACCACAGAACATCAACAGTCTTTGTCGTGCTGTCCATGTTACTGAAGCTGTAACATAATTACAGCCATTTCTGACTGAAAAGTTCTGTTACCAAAATCCCTAATTTGTTTAGGAAAAACATTCCCGATTCCCTCAACCCTTGCTCTTTTTACGTGACACATGTATGCATAGCATGCGCGTGAACAATAGGGCATGATCTATAGCATATCATAATCACATCAACAAATTAGTTATAACAAACGCCGAACACATGTGACAGCAAAATGGATGCAGAGGACGTGACAAATGAACTTGATGGTGGGTCATGTTTTGGAGGACGAATGACTCGACCTTCGCCTCCCGAGCCGTTGGGGAGTTCCAGCGTTGAGACAAGATCCAAATTGGGGAGAAAAAATGAAGCAGGATCAGTCTTCTGTAGATATGGATGATTTATAAAGCCTGGCACATTTAGGCTATTGATTATAGAACTAATTAAGTTGGTTTCCTCGCTCCTCACTTTCCTTAGACAATTAAGGCAAGTGCTGTTTCCTCATCTCCTCACTCCACTGCTGCCTCTGCCGCATTGTTCTCAACACCAATATGCTGGTTAACTATGCTATTATCCACATAGCAACATGGTCCAGGAAAAGGCTCAATTCAACATGATGTTGTTGATGTTTCAGAACTCTGGACAGTGACCGCTAACCAATACGGGAGAAGGCGTATTGGATAAAATAATATTTTTATTAGTGTTGCACCATTGTTCTTATGTAACCATATAGAATTTCAGTAGCACATGTCTTAGTGATGGACTGTTCCATCCCCACGGCCTCTACAATGGATCAGTCCAATCAGACAGGCGCCAATCAGACAGGTGTCTTGTACACCATAACATTTATTTTTTTTGCTACTGCTCGACTAAATAAATCTTGGTCGACCAACAGCCTATCAATCAAACAATTGACCAGTCGACTAAATGGGGTCAGGCCTAATTATCATGTGGAAACATGAGGTGTTGGCGGTGGATGAATGGCATGACGATGGGCCTCAGGGTCTCGTCACGCTATCTCTGTGCATTCAAATTTCCATTGATAAAATGCAATTGTGCTCATCTGTAGCTTATGCCAGCCTTGTCCATACCATAACCCCACTACCACCATGGAGCACTAGGTTCACAATGTTGAAATCAGCAAACTGCTCACCCATGCGATGCCATACACACTGTCTGCCATCTGTCCTGGACAATTGAAACCGGTATTCCCTTTTCCAGCGTCCCAGTGGCCATTTAAAAGTGAGCATTTTCCCACTGAAGTTGGTCACAACGCTGAACTGTAGTCAGGCAAGACCCTGATGAGGACAACGAGCAGTTGAGCTTCCCTGAGACGGGTTTTGACAGTTTGTACAGAAATGATTCGGTTGCGCAAACCCACAGTTTCATCAGCTGTCCGAATGGCTGGTCTCAGACGATCCCGCAGGTGAAGAAACCAGATGTATTGGTCTTGGGCTGGCGTGGTTACACGTGGTCTGCGGTTGTCAGGCCGGTTGGACGTACTGACAAATTCTCTAAAATGACATTGGAGGCAGCTTATGGTAGAGAAATTAACATTTAATTCTCTGGCAACAGCTCTGGAGGACGTTCCTGCCATCTGCATGCCAATTGCACGCTCCCTCAACTTGAGACATCTGTCATTGGGTTGTGGGACAAAACTCCACATTTTAGCGGCCTTTTATTGTCCCCTGCACAAAGTGCACCTGTGTAATAGTCATGCTGCTTAATCAGCTTCTTGATATTCCACACCTGTCAGATGGATGGATTATCTTGGCAAAGGAGAAATGCTAACTAACTTGGATGTAAACAAATTTGTGCATAAAATGTGAGAGAAATAAGCTTTTTGTGCATATGGAACATTTCTGGGGTCTTTTATTTCAGTTCATGAAACATGGGACCAACACTTTACAGTATAGTATAATATGACTAACTAATCTGTTTTGCTCTACGACCCCCACAAGCCTCATGGGACTCGTCTGAAGTCGGTACGGCCGATCTGCCTACTTCTGTCTATAGCGTCTGAACAGTTTAGGCTACACACACATATGATCCCTCCATCGAAATGCGTACATGTCGGTTGTTTTGCTCTAGGACGCCCACAAGCCTCACAAGACTGTAAGCAGCCCGGTACCAGCCTCACTAGACGTGTCTGTAGGCAGCCCGGTACCAGCCTGACTAGACGTGTCTGTAGGCAGCCCGGTACCAGCCTGACTAGACGTGTCTGTAGGCAGCCCGGTACCAGCCTGACTAGACGTGTCTGTAGGCAGCCCGGTACCAGCCTGACTAGACGTGTCTGTAGGCAGCCCGGTACCAGCCTGACTAGACGTGTCTGTAGGCAGCCCGGTACCAGCCTGACTAGACGTGTCTGTAGGCAGCCCGGTACCAGCCTGACTAGACGTGTCTGTAGGCAGCCCGGTACCAGCCTCACTAGACGTGTCTGTGGGCAGCCCGGTACCAGCCTCACTAGACGTGTCTGTGGGCAGCCCGGTACCAGCCTCACTAGACGTGTCTGTGGGCAGCCCGGTACCAGCCTCACTAGACGTGTCTGTGGGCAGCCCGGTACCAGCCTCACTAGACGTGTCTGTGGGCAGCCCGGTACCAGCCTCACTAGACGTGTCTGTGGGCAGCCCGGTACCAGCCTCACTAGACGTGTCTGTAGGCAGCCCGGTACCAGCCTCACTAGACGTGTCTGTAGGCAGCCCGGTACCAGCCTCACTAGACGTGTCTGTGGGCAGCCCGGTACCAGCCTCACTAGACGTGTCTGTGGGCAGCCCGGTACCAGCCTCACTAGACGTGTCTGTAGGCAGCCCGGTACCAGCCTCACTAGACGTGTCTGTGGGCAGCCCGGTACCAGCCTCACTAGACGTGTCTGTAGGCAGCCCGGTACCGGTTAAAACATGAATGGAAGTACTTTAGTCAACAAAAATAAAATAAATAAATTAGTGGTTAAATATTTGTTAAACAAATCCTAAAAAGTCCTCATCTTTCTTATTTCTCTCAGATATAGGACAGCCACTTCAAAACGTACATCCATTTGATTATCCCACACCGGCTTTATCACAGTTGCAACTGACGGTATATTTCAGTTCCAACTCATTTCTGGTGGCCTTCCTCCTTAAGTTTCCAAAAACGTACTACAAGCGACGCATGTTAATGTTCAGACCGACCGTCTGGGCTCTTAAAAAAAAGTCCCCCTGGAAGAAGATGCCTCATCAATCGGTGCTAAAGGTCGTTGGCCTCTGAATGGGGCAGGCAAGGGGTTACTAATAATAATAAAAGCTATTTGATTCAGTTGTTTTGTCTTTCCAGAGAGGTGAGGACTGGAATATGTGAACATTGTACAGTGCTGGTGATCTTTTGATATATAACCCACCATTGAAGATGCCTGCGGTGTCCAGTGGGGTGAAGGACTTGTACCTCTCTACTAACCTGGGGGACCTCAACAAGAAAGCTGAAGTCAAGCCTGACAAAATCAACACCAAGAGGTAAGCTACACTGCGTGCACAATTATTAGGCAAGTGAGTATTCTGATCTTATCATTGTTTCTATTCACATTTTCGAACTCCAAACCATATAAACTTGAATGCTTATTGGATTTAATCATTTTCAGGTGATATGTATTTGTGTAATGAGGGAGGGTGTGGCGAAAGTGAATAACACCTTATATCAAGGTGTGCATAATTATTAGGCAGCCTCATTTCCTCAGGTATAATGGGCCAAAAAAGAAATTTAACTGACACTGAAAAACCAAACATGTAAAATGCCTTTCAGACGGATGCGACACTCTTTAAATAGCTAAACTATTGAGGTGTGAACACCGGACATTCAAACGTTTTGTTGCGAATAGTCAACTGGGGCGCAAAAAACGCATGGGGAAGAAAAGGCGCAAATTAACTGCAAAAGACTTGAGAAGAATTAAACGTCAAACTACCAGGAACCCATTATCCTCCAGTGCCACCGTATTCCAGAACTGCAACCTACCTGGAGTGTCTGTATGGTCTTGGTAACAGGCCTGTTGTGGGCAGCCAGTGTCTGTATGGTCCTGGTAACAGGCCTGTTGTGGGCAGCCAGTGTCTGTATGGTCCTGGTAACAGGCCTGTTGTGGGCAGCCAGTGTCTGTATGGTCCTGGTAACAGGCCTGTTGTGGGCAGCCAGTGTCTGTATGGTCCTGGTAACAGGCCTGTTGTGGGCAGCCAGTGTCTGTATGGTCCTGGTAACAGGTCTGTTGTGGGCAGCCAGTGTCTGTATGGTCCTGGTAACAGGTCTGTTGTGGGCAGCCAGTGTCTGTATGGTCCTGGTAACAGGTCTGTTGTGGGCAGCCAGTGTCTGTATGGTCCTGGTAACAGGTCTGTTGTGGGCAGCCAGTGTCTGTATGGTCCTGGTAACAGGTCTGTTGTGGGCAGCCAGTGTCTGTATGGTCCTGGTAACAGGCCTGTTGTGAGCAGTCAGTGTCTGTATGGTCCTGGTAACAGTTCTGTGTTCAATTCTCCAGCTATGTCCAAAAGTGTACAGTAAATGTTCTATTGTGTGTTGCAGCTATGTCCAGAGTGCCTGTAAGATCTTCAAGGCTGCGGAGGAGTGTCGTCTGGATGGAGACGAGGAGAAGGCCTATGTTCTCTACATGAAATACCTAACGGTTTATGATCTCATCAAGAAGAGGCCCGACTTCAAGCAGCAACAGGTACCAACCGTGGTCCATTATTCCCCCCCCCCCCCCCCCCATACCAAGATGTAGCCTTGTCGAAAACAAGTGTTTGTTATATGGACACTTTCAGGTTATAAACCCTCCCTGTTCTTCCATTTGGTCCCTAGTAAATACGACCCATGTTTTGCTACTCAGACCACAGAGAGGGTTCAAGCCATAGGATATGTCTTAAAGGAGACGGAGCTCCCATCTCCCCATGTATTCAGTGGTTTTTCACACTGTAGGAATGGAATGGGGGACGCAGCATGTAGAGGGTACAACAGGTGGGAAGTAGTGGGTGAAGAGGGATTCAACCCCATGCCGACATGGGCTATGTGCTTGTAGACTGCAGAACTAGTGATGAGCCACACTCCCACACAGGACTGTTATGATACTGGCCATAGTGAGGGCTCAAACCATACAAGGAAAAGGCTTCCTACCGTGATGGCACGGTCTATTGATTTTCTGATTGGTTATAGAATGGTACTGTCTTAGTCGAAGTGGATGCTGCAGGTGTCACGTTAACGATCAATACTAAAGGTACTTGATTTTCACTGACTTGTGAAATGTCATTCTGTTTGTCAATGACACAGTGTATTGATTTTGGCTAGCTGTTTCTTCTGTTGTTGAGACCGCTGTCATCTGAAGCGCCTTTCCTCTCTGTTGTCCCAGGAGTTTTTCCTGTCCCTGCTGGGGCCCACCAGCTTTAAAAAAGCCATAGAGGAAGCCGAGAAGCTCTCTGAAAGCCTTAAACTCAGGTTGGTGCCCTGGCTTCTGTGTTGTCGTCATCATTTATTCACAGACATTACGTTGACTTTGTGCACTTTGTCCTGAGTGTTACTAAAACAACTGGTATTCTGTTGGCATAGGTTTTAGCTGAACTTCAATAGCCCTGAATGGCTGAAGGAGACTATTGGCTTTGCCAAAGATGGAGATACGTTGATTTGAAGCTATAGAATCTCAGCCTAATGTTTCTACAGGTTATTGTCTCTGTTTTCCTGTGTGTGTGTTTAGGTACGAGGAAGTCGAGGTTCGCAAAAAACTTGAGGAGAAAGAGAGACAAGAGGACAAGAAGAGGAGGGAGGATAAGGTGGAGAAAGATGGAGGGAGGGCATCTCCGAAAGGAGGGAAAGAGATCAAGAAGGTAGGTCCCTAAATGATGAATGATGACGAGGACACAAAAGCTCTGACGAAGGCTGTGAGGTCGATACATAAGCTTAGATAAGCAAGTGGTACTGGAAAAGGAAGTGTCCGGGTTGGTCTTTTCTGTTAGGTCATGATATAATGGTTCACACGTCAGTGTTTTTCCTGTGCAGATGACACAGATGATTTAAAAACAATGTTTGAATCCAAAGGTTAATGTTTATTACACTGTAATAAATAGATTGTGATCCGCTTGAATTATCTCCAGTAATGTGTTTGATTGTTAAATATAAATACATATGATATAAACACCTGAATGACGCCTTAACAAATCAGAGTTTAGTGAAGCATGTTTCTGTTCTGTGTGTTATTGAGGTGAGTGTTTACACCCTCCCTGTCAGCACCAGTTGTGGTCGACACCCTCCCTGTCAGCACCAGTTGTTGACACCCTACCTGTCAGCACCAGTTGTGGTCGACACCCTGCCTGTCTGCACCAGTTGTGGTCGACACCCTGCCTGTCTGCACCAGTTGTGGTCGACACCCTCCCTGTCAGCACCAGTTGTGGTCGACACCCTCCCTGTCAGCACCAGTTGTGGTCGACACCCTCCCTGTCAGCACCAGTTGTGGTCGACACCCTCCCTGTCAGCACCAGTTGTGGTCGACACCCTCCCTGTCAGCACCAGTTGTGGTCGACACCCTCCCTGTCAGCACCAGTTGTGGTCGACACCCTCCCTGTCAGCACCAGTTGTGGTCGACACCCTCCCTGTCAGCACCAGTTGTGGTCGACACCCTCCCTGTCAGCACCAGTTGTGGTCGACACCCTCCCTGTCAGCACCAGTTGTGGTCGACACCCTCCCTGTCAGCACCAGTTGTGGTCGACACCCTCCCTGTCAGCACCAGTTGTGGTCGACACCCTCCCTGTCAGCACCAGTTGTGGTCGACACCCTCCCTGTCAGCACCAGTTGTGGTGGTTGAGAGTTGGTCCTTTAAGATGCTGTGGTCTCAGTTGTAATGTTCTGTGTTCTAGGTAAAAGAGCAGAAGGAGTTGAAAAATGGACCTTCAAAAGGTACGGATGGTAACCAGCAAACTGACTCAAATGCTTTTTTAAAAGTTTAAGAATTTGAGGTAATATGAAGTTATGGCATGAATATAAGTTGTTTTACACAACAGGTTGATGTTTATGGAGAAATCAATATTTTTTTTGATCCCTTCTCTCCCTCCGTACCTCTCTCTCTCCCTCCGTACCTCTCTCCCTCCCTCCGTACCTCCCTCTCTCTCTCCCTCCGTACCTCCCTCTCTCCCTCCCTCCGTACCTCCCTCTCTCTCTCCCTCCGTACCTCTCTCCCTCCATCCGTACCTCCCTCCCTCTCTCCCTCCGTACCTCCCTCCCTCCCTCCTTCCATACCTCCCTCCCTCTCTCCATCCGTACCTCCCTCCCTCCTTCCGTACCTCCCTCCCTCCTTCCATACCTCCCTCTCTCTCTCCATCCGTACCTCCCTCTCTCTCTCTCCCTCCCTCCGTACCTCCCTCTCTCCCTCCCTCCGTACCTCCCTCTCTCCCTCCCTCCGTACCTCCCTCTCTCCCTCCCTCCGTTCCTCCCTCTCTCCCCCCCTCCGTACCTACCTACCCCCCCTCCGTACCTACCTACCCCCCCCGTACCTACCTACCCCCCCTCCCTACCTCCGTACCTCCCTCCCTCTGTACCTACCTACCTCCCCCTCTCCGTACATACCTACCTCCCCCCCTCCCTACCTCTGTACCTACCTCCCTCCCTCCGTACCTACCTCCCTCCCTCCGTACCTACCTCCCTCCGTACCTACCTCCCTCCGTACCTACCTACCTCCCCCCTCCGTACATACCTACCTCCCCCCCTCCGTACCTACCTCCCTCCGTACCTACCTCCCTCCGTACCTCCGTACCTACCTCCGTACCTACCTCCCTCCGTATCTACCACCCTCCCTCCCTTCCTCTGTACCTACCTCCCTAGCTGCGGTGCCAGCAGGAGGGATCACAGCAGAGGGGTTGTTCAAGATGATGAAGGACCAGGCCATTACAGTTACTGTGATGGACGCCCGCTGCCTCCGAGACTTCCAGGACTCACAGATCCAGGTCCCCATCCAGACTGTCATCAGTGTCCCAGAGGAGGCTATTAATCCTGGGTACGGAGGGAGCAATGGATGGAGGGTTGTTACATGTATGGTTGATCCAGGTCTCCACTCTGACCATGCCCAAATAAATGTATTAAAAAATACTAATAAACACTACGGGCTTCAAGCTGTCTTCTCTGGGGCCACATTCAGCCCGTGGGCCATGTGTTGTGCACCCCTGCTCAAGGGTAACAGGTCATTATTCTGTTCCCACAGCATCACAGTGAACCAGATAGAGGCCAATCTACCTGCTGCATCCAGAGAGACGTGGAAGAGACGGGGGTTCGTAGATTACATCATCCTACTGGACTGGTTCAGCTCTGTTGCTGACCTCAAACTGGGAACCACCTTACAAAGCCTCAAAGATGCTCTCTACAAGGTAACATAACATAGGAATGTGTGTTCCCTGCAATGTTTCCTCAGTCAGTGTGTTTCCATTGAGGTAATGTGTGTTTCCATTGAGGTAATGTGTGCTTCACAGTGGGACAGTACCACTATCCTGCGTAGTGAGCCCATGGTCCTGGAGGGAGGCTATGAGAGCTGGCTCCTCTTCTACCCCATGTACACATCCAACGCTAAAGTCAGACCGCCCCGAACACACAACTACAGCACCCTCCCACAGCGTGAGTAACCCTAACCTTAACCCTCACCCTAACCCCCCGAACACACAGCTACAGCACCCTCCCACAGTATGAGTACCCATTAACCATTACCTTAACCCTCACCTTAACCCCCCGAACACACAGCTACAGCACCCTCCCACAGTATGAGTACCCATTACCCTAACCTTAACCCTCACCTTAACCCCCCGTACACACAGCTACAGCACCCTCCCACAGTATGAGTACCCCTTAACCATTACCCTAACCTTAACCCTCACCCTAACCCCCCGAACACACAACTACAGCACCCTCCCACAGTATGAGTACCCATTAACCATTACCTTAACCCTCACCTTAACCCCCCGAACACACAGCTACAGCACCCTCCCACAGTATGAGTACCCCTTAACCATTACCCTAACCATAACCCTCACCCTAACCCCCCGAACACACAACTACAGCACCCTCCCACAGTATGAGTACCCCTTAACCACAGCCGGTATGACTCTGCCTGCAGAAATACAGCCGGTATGACTCTGCCTGCAGAAATACAGCCGGTATGACTCTGCCTGCAGAAATACAGCCGGTATGACTCTGCCTGCAGAAATACAGCCGGTATGACTCTGCCTGCAGAAATACAGCCGGTATGACTCTGCCTGCAGAAATACAGCCGGTATGACTCTGCCTGCAGAAATACAGCCGGTATGACTCTGCCTGCAGAAATACAGCCGGTATGACTCTGCTTGCAGAAATACAGCCGGTATGACTCTGCCTGCAGAAATACAGCCGGTATGACTCTGCCTGCAGAAATACAGCCGGTATGACTCTGCCTGCAGAAATACAGCCGGTATGACTCTGCCTGCAGAAATACAGCCGGTATGACTCTGCCTGCAGAAATACAGCCGGTATGACTCTGCTTGCAGAAATACAGCCGGTATGACTCTGCCTGCAGAAATACAGCCGGTATGACGCTGCCTGCAGAAATACAGCCGGTATGACTCTGCCTGCAGAAATACAGCCGGTATGACTCTGCCTGCAGAAATACAGCCGGTATGACTCTGCCTGCAGAAATACAGCCGGTATGACTCTGCCTGCAGAAATACAGCCGGTATGACTCTGCCTGCAGAAATACAGCCGGTATGACTCTGCCTGCTTTAACGGTGACTAGCTCAGAGACACATGAAACCATGACATGACCCCAGGAATCGATAGAACATCAGAGATTCACAAATAGGATGTAACATTGAAAATGATTCAATCTTTCCTTTTTAAGTGTATATGCTACTTCAGCTTGGTTCCATGTAGTGTTGATGGAGTTGATCCCACATTGTGTCAGTTAGCTCAGTTTTAGCATGGTGTTCAACTTTGACATCTCATTTTTCTCCTGGTGTAATTGAACCCAGGGTAGGGTAGTAGACTGTGTGTGTACAGGGGGAAGAAAAAGTATGTGAACCCTTTGGTCATAAAATTTGATCTGATCTTCATCTGAGTCACAACAATAGACAGACAGACAGTGCGCTTAAACTAATAACACACAAACTCATGTCATTTTCATGCCATTTCCAGCTACAATAGTCATTTACAACATTGACAATGTCTACACTGTATTTCTGATCAATTTGATGTTATTTTAATGGACAAAAAAGTAGCTTTTCTTTCAAAAACAAGGACATTTCTAAGTGACCCCAAACTTTTTTGAATGGTAGTGTACATATTCTCATTCACCCCTTTAGATTGTGTGTATAAAGTAGTTGTTGGGGAATTGTTAGATTACTTGTTAGATATTACTGCACTGTCAGAACTAGAAGCACAAGCATTTCGCTACACTCGCATTAACATCTGTTAACCATGTGTATGTGACCAATAACATCTGCTAACCATGTGTATGTGACCAATAACATCTGCTAACCATGTGTATGTGACCAATAACATTGCTAACCATGTGTATGTGACCAATAACATGTGATTTGGTTTAGACCTCTGTTGGATTCAGTTAGAGAGCCAAACCATGACTTCAGTAGTAGTTATTGTAGCATTACTTGTTCATGTTTTCTGTTGAGCAGTGAACTTCAGCTACCCGTCACTGGAGGAGCCCAAACCTCCAACCCCCCCTCCCCTCGAGCCGGACCCTGAACCCCAGGCTCCCCCTGCCTCCCTGGGTAGCGTACAGGTGAACGGTGCCCCCCTGGAGGATCTGACCCCCTCCCACCCTGAGACCCCCTCCACATGGACGGAGGCAGACGCCACAGACTCACCCCACACAGGGCCCACTCAGCCTGGAGTAGACCAGAGCAAGAAGGACCCTGGAGCCGGTCCAGGGACACCCAGCCAGCCTGGAGGGACAGGCAAGCACACCCCACAGGTAACTGCACGAGCTCATGCATTTGTTTATTTTTATCATTCATTCAATTAATATTTAGCTTTTAAATATATTAAAAGGATAGTTTACCAAAATCACAAGATGACATTGGTTTCATTACCCTGTAAGCAGTCTATGGACAAAGTATGACAGCAATCCACGATTTTGGTTTGGTTTCAAGTCATAGTATCCTTTATTTGAATTTTTCACACATCCAAAGCATCTATAAGTAACTTTGATGAGCTACACAATCCATTTTAGATACTTAGGTTGATTTGGACATGTGTGAAAAATGGTCATGTATTAGGTACCATGGCTTGCATTGGATTTGTGACGCATCATAAAACAATAGCGTTTGAAAACAGTGCCAGGGAAACTAAACTAAATCATGGATCACTCTCATACCTTTATAGACTGCTTACAGGATAAGGAAACCAGTTGTCATTTGGGTAAACTATCCCTTCAAATATATTTCAAGAGAACGTCACAATGAGATATTGGTAGCATTTTCCTAGTTCTCAATAGTTAAGAAAGACTGTGTTAATGTCATCACTTTCATTTCTGCTTTTTATTGTTCTTCAAATGTCTAATTGAAAGCTTAATCATCCCTGTTTGTTACCCCCTCCTCCCGTTCCTCGCTTCCCCAGATTGACCGTACCAAGAAGCCATCAGTCAGAGTCTCAGACGGGTCTAAACCCTCCCAGGATGCCCTCCCCAGGGACCTGCCCCCCTCCTCCCAGAATGGCCCGTCTGTACCCCAACCCAACCGCTCGGTCAAACCGGCCTTTGACCCGTCGGTCCCGCTGACGGACGAGGAGCGTGGTCAGATCCACACGGAGACGGCTGCTCTGATGGAGAAGGCCCGGAGAGAGCAGGAACAACGCAAACAGGAACGCCGCACCGAGGAGGAGTGGAGAGAGCGGGAACGCCGGGAGAACCAGGAGAAGGAAAATGAGGAGCTGGAGAAGAAGAGGAGGAAGGAGGAAGAGAACAGGACTCAGGAGAGGAGGAGGTTGGAGAGACAGAAGGCAGAGGAGGAGAAGGAGAACGGGGTTCTGGAGGAGCGAGAGAAGAGGGGGAAGGAGCAAACGGAGGATACGCCGACGAACGGTGCTTCTCTGGACTCGCCAGCTCCCAGCCGTATCGTCACTGACATTAAGGTCAGTGTCTCTGTCTGTCTGTGGCTGCGTTCCGATTCTCTACCCTTCTCATAGAAGGCATTCACTCATGTCATTTAAAAGCGTTGGTTCGGTGCATGCATGGGAGGAGGGAGTTTCCACCATATTCCTCACACCAGTCCTTTTAAAACCATGAGGAGTGAACACTTTGAGAGAATTATTTTATACATTTTTTATTATATATTTTTTTTCTCCCCAATTTCATGGTATCCAATTAGGAGTTAGTCTTGTCTCATCACTGCAACTCCTGTGCGTCCTCCGAAACACAACCCAACCAAGCCGCACTGATTCTTGACACAATGTCCGCTTAACCTGGAAGCCAGCCGCACCAATGTGTCGGAGGAAACACCGTACACCTGGTGACCGTGTCAGTGTGCACTGCGCCCAGCCCGCCACCAGAGTCGCTAGTGCGCGATGAGACAAGGACATCCCTGCCGGCCAAACCCTCCCCTAACCTGGACGACGCTAGGCCAGTTATTCTCCCGGTCGTGGCCGGCTGCGACAGAGCCTGGATTTGAACCAGCTAACACTGCAATGCAGTGCCTTAGACCACTGTGCCACTCCGGAGGCCAGTGTCTGTCAATGTTATACCCTGACTACACCGCTTGCGTCTCAAAATACATTTAGAAATCTATGTTATTCAATTATTGCATCCACACTGCTCGCGCGTGTCAACGAGCGTCTGCATTGCCAAGGGCTAAAATAGAAGTCAGTTCTATTTGTGACGCAGATCGCGCTGCAAGTCCTGCCTCTCCCATCTCCTCATTGGTTTATAGAAGCAGGTACCCACGTGCCATCTCCTCATTGGTTATACCCACGTGGGTGATTGAAAGACGAACTGTGTTGCCGGTTGTTGTGGTAATACTATGAAAGTTTAGATGCCATCACCATTTAAGTTCAAAGATGAAAAATCCTGGAAGGAGGAGAGATGACTAGGAACGATTCAGTTGACCGTTTTATGTGTGGATTAATTGTCGGAGAAGAGGACCTTTTTCAGGAAAAATTACAACTCAATGTTTATGTCCCAGGACAAATTAACTAGCAACATCAAGCTAGCTAAATAGGACAAATTAGCTAGCAAGTGCAAGCTAACTAGCTAAATTGCCATAAATGTTTAATGCTTTTCGATCTGTCCCCAAATTAATGTAATTGGTTCAGAGTTTGTTTTGATATTTTAACCTGAGTGTCGTGGTCGCGTTTGGTGTAGGGGGACAAAATACATTTATGCACGATGGCGCACACGCGCAGCCGAATTGGATTTCGTGTTAGTATGTCACCTTTATTTATACAGGTACGTCAATTAAGAACAGATTCTTATTTACAATGACCTGTCAAACACATCAATACACAACAATTACTCTATACACATCTATATACACATCAATTACACTATACACATCTAAACTCAGCAAAAAAAGAAACTTCCTCTCACTGTCAACTGTGTTTATTTTTTATTTTCAAAATCAAAAGTAACAGTCAGTATCTGGTGTGGCCACCAGCTGCATTAAGTACTGCAGTGCATCTCCTCCTCATGGACTGCACCAGATTTGCCCGTTCTTGCTGTGAGATGTTTCCCCACTCTTCCACCAAGGCACGTGCAAGTTCCCGTACATTTCTGGGGGTAATGGCCCATGCCCTCACCCTCCGATCCAACAGGTCCCAGACGTGCTCAATGGTATTGAGATCCGGGCTCTTCGCTGGCCATGGCAGAACATTGACATTCCTGTCTTGCAGGAAATCACGCACAGAACGAGCAGTATGTCTGGTGGCATTGTCATGCTGGAGGGTCATGTCAGGATGAGCCTGCAGGAAGGGTACCACATGAGGGAGGAGGATGTCTTCCCTGTAACGCACAGCTTTGAGATTGCATGCGATGACAACAAGTTCAGTCCGATGATGCTGTGACACACCAGACCATGACGGACCCTCCACCTCCAAATTGATCCCGCTCCAGAGTACATCGATCCCGCTCCAGAGTACAGGCCTCGGTGTAACGCTCATTCCTTCGACGATAAACGCGAATCCGCTCACCTCTGGTGAGACAAAACCGCGACTCGTCGTGTGAAGAGCACTTTTTGCCTTCCTGTCTGGTCCAGCGACGGTGGGTTTGTGCCCATAGGCGACGTTGTTGCCGGTGATATCTGGTGGGGACCTGCCTTACAACAGGCCTACAAGCCCTCAGTCCAGCCTTTCTCAGCCTATTGCGGACAGTCTGAGCACTGATGGAGGGATTGTGCGTTCCTGGTGTAACTCGGGCAGTTGTTGTTGCCATCCTGTACCTGTCTCGCTGGTGTGATGTTCGGATGTACTGATCCTGTGCAGGTGTTGTTACACGTGGTCTGCCACTGCGAGGACGATCAGCTGTCCGTCCTGTCTCCCTGTAGCGCTGTCTTAGGCGTCTCACAGTACAGACATTGCAATTTATTGCCCTGGCCACATCTGCAGTCCTCATGCCTCCTTGCAGCATGCCTAAGGCACGTTCACGCAGATGAGCAGGGACCCTGGGCATATTTCTTTTGTTTTTTTTCAGTCAGTAGAAAGGCCTCTTTAGTGTCCTACGTTTTCATAACTGTGACCTTAATTGCCTACCGTCTGTAAGCTGTTAGTGTCTTAACAACCATTCCACAGGTGCATGTTCATTAATTGTTTGTGGTTCATTGAACAAGAAATACATTGTAGACATTGGCCAACATCCCAGAGTCGCCTTGTCACTGTTGACATTGAGACTTGTTTTGCGGGTACTGTTTAATGAAGCTGTCAGTTGAGGACTTGTGAGGCGTCTGTTTCTCAAACTAGACACTCTAATGCACTTGTTCTCTTGCTCTGTTGTGCACCGGGGCCTCCCACTCCCTCTTTCTATTCTGGTTAGAGCCAGTTTGCGCTGTTCTGTGAACGGAGTAGTACACAGCGTTGTACAAGGTCTTCAGTTTCTTGGCAATTTCTCGCATGGAGTAGCCTTTGTTTCTCAGAACAAGAATAGACTGATGAGTTTCAGAAGAAAGTGCTTTGTTTCTGGCCATTTTGATCCAAACCCACAAATGCTGATGCTCCAGATACTCAGCTATTCTAAAGAAGGACAGTTTTATTGCTTCTTTAATCAGGTCAACAGTTTTCAGCTGTGCTAACATAATTGCAAAAGGGTTTTCTAATGATCAATTAGCCTTTTAAAATGATAAACTTGGATTAGCAAACACAACGTGGTATTGGAACACAGGAGTGATGGTTGCTGATAATGGGCCTCTGTACACCTATGTAGATATTCCATTTCCAGCTACAATAGTCATTTACAACATTAACAATGTCTTCAATGTATTTCTGATCAATTTGATGTTATTTTATTCTTTCAAAATGGACATTTCTAAGTGACCCACACTTTTGAACAGTAGTGTATCTCCAGTTGAAATCAGAAGTTTACATCTACTTAGGTTGGAGTCATTCAACCACTCCACAAATTTCTTGTTAACAAACTATAGTTTTGGCAATTTGGTTAGGACATGTACTTTGTGCATAACACAAGTCATTTTTCCAACAATTTCCCACAATAAGTTGGGTGAATTTTGGCCCATTCCTCCTGTAACTGAGTCAGGTTTCTAGGCCTCCTTGCTCGCACACGCTTTTTCAGTTCTGCTCACAAATTTTCTGTAGGATTGCGGTCAGGGCTTTGTGATGGCCACTCCAATACCTTGACTTTGTTGTCCTTAAGCCATTTTGCCACAACTTTGGAAGTATGCTTGGGGGCATTGTCCATTTGGAAGACCCATTTGCGACCAAGCTTTAACTTCCTGACTGATGTCTTGAGATGTTGGGTCAATATATCCACATAATTTTCCTGCCTCGTGATGCCATCTATTTTGTGAAGTGCACCAGTCCCTCCTGCAGAAAAGCACCCCCACAGCATGATGCTGCCACCCCCGTGCTTCACGGTTGGGATGGTGTTCTCAAGGATGAACCAGACTTATGGAGGTCTACAAGTTTTTTTTTCTGAGGTCTTGGCTGATTTTCTTTTTGATTTTCCCATGATGTCACGCAAAGAGGCACTGAGTTTGAAGGTAGGCCTTGAAATACATCCATAGGTACACCTCCAATTGACTCAAACGATGTCAATTAGCCTATCAGAAGCTTCTAAAACCATGACATCATTTTCTGGAATTTTCCAAGCTGTTTAAAGGCACAGTCAACTTGGTGTATGTAAACTTCTGACCCACTGGAATTGTGATACAGTGAAATAATCTGTCTGTAAACAATTGTTGAAAAATTACGTGTCATGCACAAAGTCGATGTCCTAACCGACTTGCCAAAACTGTAGTTTGTTAATAAGAAATTTGTGGAGTGGTTGAAAAAGAGTTTTAATGACTCCAACCTAAGTGTATGTAAACTTCCGACTTCAAATGTATACACATCAATTACACCATACAAATCAATTACACTATACACATCTATACACGTCAATTACACTATACACATTTATATACACATCAATTACACTATACACGTCCATTACACTATATACACTAAACACAAAAAGCAAAACCCAATCTTATGAAACCACCACATTGTTCAGTAGAAGGCCCTCTAACATCCGCCTGAATCACCCTGGAGGCACCAACTCCACCAACTTCAACGACTTTTGGAGATCATTCCACATAAGAGGCGGCAAAAAACTAAAAGCAGATTTGCGTAACTCGGTGGAGATTGATCTCCAGGGTTAGCCATCCCTGAGTCCAGGTCTGGTAACTTGTACCTCTGCAGGTATCCAATGAGGTAAGGTATGGCGGAAGTTTATGCAAGAGGGCTTTATAGCCAAAAAGAGCACAATACATCAAACTACGAGACTTCCTGGAGGGCCAGCCTACTTTCTCCGTCTGTCTGTGGCAGTGAGTCTCTGTTTCTGTGATGCTGAAAGAGACACTAAACATCTAACCATTTCTCCCAGTCTCTACTGTACCTTTCCAGCCCAACACCAGTAAGCCCATCCCATAGCCAACCCATCTCTTAATATAAACCCCATCCATCCATCTCACCCGTCTGATAATATCCACAATTTAATACTATCCATTAGCCGCCAGTTAGTAAGTAGACTGTCCCCAATGACCAGTGGAAATCTGATAAGCCCATCCCATGTGTAACCCATATCCTACTACAGTGGTTCTCAAACCTCTCCTCGGGGACCCCCAGCCGGTCCAAACCTCTCCTCGGGGACCCCCAGCCGGTCCAAACCTCTCCTCGGGGACCCCCAGCCGGTTGATGTATTTTATCTATTCCAGAACTAGCACACCTGATTCAACTTGTCAACCAATCATCAAGCCCTTGACTAGGCGAATCAATCATCAGGCCCTTGACTAGGTGAATCAATCATCAGGCCCTTGACTAGGTGAATCAATCATCAGGCCCTTGACTAGGTGAATCAATCATCAGGCCCTTGACTAGGTGAATCAATCATCAGGCCCTTGACCAGGTGAATCAATCATCAGGCCCTTGACCAGGTGAATCAATCATCAGGCCCTTGACCTGGCGAATCAATCATCAGGCCCTTGACCTGGCGAATCAGGTGAGATAGTTCAGGGTTACAACACATTTGTGAAACACCTGGGGAGTTCCTGAGGAGAGATTTGGAGAACCACTGTCCTAATATACAGCCCATCAATCTCACTGGTACCCATAAAACTAATCTGCATAGTCAAATGATGTGAGCTGCACTGTGTTGTGTCCCTCCCAAACCCCAGGCTCCCTCCCCCCTGAAGCTTAGTGGTGATGTAAAGAGGAGCCGTCAGCCTGGGATGTTAAAGCATAGAACAGTTGATGACTATGTCATACCCAAGGTATATAATCAACACTCTAAACCACCACATCATTATGGCATGTTGTTGTTTTACAAAAAGCTTCAGTATTTTTTTACATTTATTTATTAGTTATTTCCGCATCCAGAGTGCATGTTCTCGACCGCTCTTGGAAATGGTGGGACACAAATGGCACTTGGGACGTTTGATCCCCAAGTTTGCGACTTTTCTTTTCTTTATTGTTTTGTTCTACCATCACCTGCCGGGAACATTCTAGTGAAGCAACAGGAGAACCCTGCATTTAAATACTACCGCTAGCTACCCCCCTTTGTCTGGGCAGAATTCTCCTTACATTGGCTGCGCTCTATACACTGTGTGTGTGTAACATGTGTAATGTATGTAATGTGTGTGTTGTCCCACAGCGGGAGCTACTAACCAGAGCCAGGAGTGAGGAGATGGGGAGGAGTGTACCAGGCCTGCCTGTTGGCTGGATGAAGGTAAAACAAACACTAAACTCACATATCAAACTATTTCACCTTTTAGTTTCTCGATGTTTAAAGAGAATTGCTAAGTAGCCAGCAAGGGGAAAGCATTGAAGTGTACCTATTCTATCAGTGTAATGGTTAACTACATCGCATGCAAATACCATGGAGAATGTTTTCACACACAACCATCAGTTGTGAGAAAATGGAAAATGAAAGACGCTCTCCCCTCTCCTCTCTATCCTCTCTCCCCTCTCCTCTCTATCCTCTCTCCCCTCTCCTCTCTATCCTCTCTCCCCTCTCATCTCGATCCTCTCTCCCCTCTCCTCTCGATCCTCTCTATCCTCTCTCCCCTCTCCACTCTATCCTCTCTCCCCTCTCCTCTGTCTCCTCTCTATCCTCTCTCTCCTCTCCTCTCTATCCTCTCTCTCCTATCCTCTCTATCCTCTCTCTCCTCTCTATCCTCTCTCTCTCCTCTCTATCCTCTCTCTCCTCTCTATCCTCTCTATCCTCTCTCTCCTCTCTATCCTCTCTCTCCTCTCTATCCTCTCTATCCTCTCTCTCCTCTCTATCCTCTCTCTCCTCTCTATCCTCTATCCTCTCTCTCCTCTATCCTCTCTATCCTCTCTATCCTCTCTATCCTCTCTCTCCTCTCTCTCCTCTATCCTCTCTATCCTCTCTATCCTCTCTCTCCTCTCTCTCCTCTCTATCCTCTCTCTCCTCTCTCCTCTCTCTCCTCTCTCTCCTCTCTCTCCTCTCTCTCCTCTCTCCTCTCTCCTCTATCCTCTCTCTCCTCTCTATCCTCTCTCTCCTCTCTATCCTCTCTATCCTCTCTCTCCTCTCTATCCTCTCTATCCTTTCTCTCCTCTCTCCTCTCTCTCCTCTCTCTCCTCTCTCTCCTCTCTCTCCTCTCTCTCCTCTCTATCCTCTCTCTCCTCTCTCTCCTCTCTATCCTCTCTATCCTCTCTATCCTCTCTCTCCTCTCTCTCCTCTATCCTCTCTCTCCTCTCTCCTCTCTATCCTCTCTCCCCTCTCCTCTCTATCCTCTCTCCCCTCTCCTCTCTATCCTCTCTCCCCTCTCCTCTCTATCCTCTCTCTACCAGTTCTTGGACACGGTAACCGGTACCTACCGTTACTACCATTCCCCAACCAACCGGGTGCACCGGTACCCCCCTGAGGTCAGCGTGCCCCAGACGCCCCCCTCCACCCCTCCTCCGGCCAAACAGAAGCAGCCCCGCCCCGCTGAGCCAGACCAGACCATGGACCGCGACCAGGAGCAGTCCAAACTGAAACGTTCCTACTCTTCTCCAGACATCAGCCAGGACCTGAGGGAGGAGGGGCTAAAGAAGGTTACCGCCCCTATAACTGCAGCCACGCGCCCAACCTTTAACAGGGAGACCAAGTAGGTGACATCATCGTCACATGGATGGGCCTGGTCAATATATACGTTTCACTCACTCAGATTAAGCCTACTACTGGACTAAAAAGCAATTTTTCAATGACGAATATGTTTTTAACTCCTGGGGTGTATTCATTAGTTGGATTCCGTTGCAAAGCATTTTGTCTGTTACAAAACGTTTTGCAACGGAAACCGTTTACCGTTTTACTCTAGGAATCAAACGGAAGCCAACAGAGAGAACAGAACGAAACGGGGAGGGACCTAGCTGAATTTTTCCAATCGAAACAGTTTCCGTTACAAAATGTTTTGCAACAGACAACGTTTTGCAATGGGATCCGACTAATGAATACACCCCTGGACTACACTTAATCTCAGTCTGGGGTTAAAATCAACCCTTGGACTAAATTGCATTTAAATGTTTCTAGATCATTTGGATTCATGGATATGATGAAAAATACTATTGGATTATGACAAAACTTGATTTAAAAGGTTTGAGTCTCCATAAGTATTTAATCCACATTTCTGGATGAAAGTTGATGTCACAGTAGCTATCTGTTGTATAATCCAGTTTATTTGACTGTACTGTACTGTTTAACTTGTCACTGCCATCCCTCCCCCAGACCATCCACTGCTACCGTCTACACCAAGGTGGAGATCGCCCGTCCGTCTGCGGCTAAGATCCGTAACCTGAACCCTGTGTTCGGCGGTCTGGGCGCCTCGCTCACCGGCCTGCGTAACCTAGGTAACACCTGCTACATGAACTCCATCCTGCAGTGTCTCTGCAACACACCGGCCATGGTTGACTACTTCAACAAGAACCTCTATCAGGAGGATATCAACAGGTCAGTCATGTAGTGGTAATGATAATGTAGTGATTTATAATGCAACACACCGGCCATGGTTGACTACTTCAACAAGAACCTCTATCAGGAGGATATCAACAGGTCAGTCAGATGATACAAACCCGATTTTGATAACCTCCCATATCTACTGGGTGAAATACCACAGTGTGACTCACAGCAGCAAGATTTGTGACCTGTTGCCACAAGAAAAGGGCAACCAGTGAAGAACAAACAACATTGTAAATACAACCCATATTTATGCTTATTTATTTTCCCTTTTGTACTTCAACCATTTGTACATTGTTACTACACTCTATATATACATAATATGACATCTGTAATTATTACATCTTTATTATTTTGGAACTTCTGTGAGTGTAATGTCTACTGTTCATTTTTATTGTTTATTTCACTTTTGTTTATTATCTACCTCACTTGCTTTGGCAATGTTAACATATGTTTCCCATGCCAATAAAGCCCCTTGAATTGAATTGATAATTGTAGTTATATTGATAATGTAGTAATAACACTTCAATAAGAATTACTACCAAGATAAGAGGATCATACATATACAGCTAACTCTCTCTGTCTCTCTCCCTCCCTCTCTGTCTCTCTCTGCCTGTCTCTCGCGTTCTCTCTCTCTCTCTTCCCCTCCCCCCGACAGGGCTAATGTCCTGGGTCACCGAGGCGAGGTAGCAGAGGAGTTTGGTGTGATCATGAAGGCTCTGTGGTCAGGCCTGTATAAGTGTATCAGCCCCCGCGACTTTAAGTTCACAATAGGGAAGATCAATGAATCCTTCTCTGGCCACGAACAGCAGGACTCCCAGGAGCTGCTGCTCTTCCTTATGGACGGACTCCACGAGGACCTCAACAAGGTAGGGAGACTGGAGAGCGAGCAGGAGAAACGTGATTAACAAGGAAAATAGTTTGAAGATTACCTAGTGCCTCCAAAGTTACATAGTAGGGTAGAATTCCGGAATGGAACAATGACAACTCCTGTCAAATGGGCCTAGTTAAAGCTGAGCTGGAGTTGACTACAGTAGTAATTATACAGCAAAGTGGTCCTCTGTGGCCCAGCGCGGTCCTCTGGCTCTCGGCGCGGTCCTCTGGCTCTCGGCGCGGTCCTCTGGCTCTCGGCGCGGTCCTCTGCGGCTCGGCGCGGTCCTCTGCGGGGTACAGCATGGTGCTTACAATGCCAGGATCGTGGGTGCGATTCCCGGTACCACCCATATGTCAAATGAATGCTGCATGACTGTAAGTTGCTTTGGATAAAAGCCTATGCTAAATGGCATATATAATATTATTAAAGCTAACTTGTAATTTCTGGAGATGTCAGTGCCGTTGCTGATCCGTTGGAAATATAAAAGCACATTCTATCTTTTGGATATAAAAGCCTTTTTGAGTACATCACACGTTCAGCTTTAAAATGGTGAAGGGAGTTGTATTGAGGCGAATTGTGTTGAGGCCAGTCGTGTTGAGGCCAGTCGTGTTGAGGCCAGTCGTGTTGAGGCCAGTCGTGTTGAGGCCAGTCGTGTTGAGGCCAGTCGTGTTGAGGCCAGTCGTGTTGAGGCCAGTCGTGTTGAGGCCAGTCGTGTTGAGGCCAGTCGTGTTGAGGCCAGTCGTGTTGAGGCCAGTCGTGTTGAGGCCAGTCGTGTTGAGGCCAGTCGTGTTGAGGCCAGTCGTGTTGAGGCCAGTCGTGTTGAGGCCAGTCGTGTTGAGGCCAGTCGTGTTGAGGCCAGTTGTATTGCGGCGAGTTGTGTTGATGTGAATTGTGTTGAGGCGAGTCGTGTTGAGGCGAGTCGTGTTGAGGCGAGTCGTGTTGAGGCGAATTGTATTGATGTGAATTGTATTGAGGCGAGTTGTGTTGATGTGAATTGTATTGAGGCTAGTTGTGTTGATGTGAATTGTGTTGAGGCGAGTCGTGTTGAGGCGAGTCGTGTTGAGGCGAGTCGTGTTGAGGCGAGTCGTGTTGAGGCGAGTCGTGTTGAGGCGAATTGTATTGATGTGAATTGTATTGAGGCGAGTTGTGTTGATGTGAATTGTATTGAGGCGAGTTGTATTGTGGCGAGTTGTGTTGTGGCGAGTTGTGTTGCGGCGAGTTGTGTTGCGGCGAGTTGTGTTGATGTGAATTGTATTGAGGCTAGTTGTGTTGATGTGAATTGTATTGCGGCGAGTTGTGTTGCGGCGAGTTGTGTTGCGGCGAGTTGTATTGAGGCTAGTTGTATTGAGGCCAGTCGTGTTGAGGCCAGTCGTGTTGAGGCCAGTCGTGTTGAGGCCAGTCGTGTTGAGGCCAGTCGTGTTGAGGCCAGTCGTGTTGAGGCCAGTCGTGTTGAGGCCAGTCGTGTTGAGGCCAGTCGTGTTGAGGCCAGTCGTGTTGAGGCCAGTCGTGTTGAGGCCAGTCGTGTTGAGGCCAGTCGTGTTGAGGCCAGTCGTGTTGAGGCCAGTCGTGTTGAGGCCAGTCGTGTTGAGGCCAGTCGTGTTGAGGCCAGTCGTGTTGCGGCCAGTCGTGTTGATGTGAATTGTGTTGCGGCGAGTTGTGTTGCGGCGAGTTGTGTTGATGTGAATTGTATTGAGGCTAGTTGTGTTGATGTGAATTGTATTGAGGCGAGTTGTATTGCGGCGAGTTGTGTTGATGTGAATTGTATTGAGGCTAGTTGTATTGCGGCGAGTTGTATTGCGGCGAGTTGTGTTGCGGCGAGTTGTGTTGATGTGAATTGTATTGAGGCGAGTTGTATTGCGGCGAGTTGTGTTGATGTGAATTGTATTGAGGCGAGTTGTATTGCGGCGAGTTGTATTGCGGCTAGTTGTGTTGATGTGAATTGTATTGAGGCTAGTTGTATTGCGGCAAGTTGTTTTGCGGCGAGTTGTGTTGATGTGAATTGTATTGAGGCGAGTTGTATTGCGGCGAGTTGTATTGCGGCGAGTTGTATTGCGGCTAGTTGTGTTGATGTGAATTGTATTGAGGCTAGTTGTGTTGATGTGAATTGTATTGAGGCGAGTTGTATTGCGGCGAGTTGTGTTGGTGTGAATTGTATTGCGGCGAGTTGTATTGCGGCGAGTTGTATTGCGGCGAGTTGTGTTGATGTGAATTGTGTTGAGGCGAGTCGTGTTGAGGCGGGTCGTGTTGAGGCGGGTCGTGTTGAGGTGAATTGTATTGAGGCGAGTTGTATTGCGGCTAGTTGTGTTGATGTGAATTGTATTGAGGCTAGTTGTGTTGATGTGAATTGTGTTGAGGCGAGTCGTGTTGAGGCGAGTCGTGTTGAGGCGAGTCGTGTTGAGGCGAGTCGTGTTGAGGCGAGTCGTGTTGAGGCGAGTCGTGTTGAGGCGAGTCGTGTTGAGGCGAATTGTATTGATGTGAATTGTATTGAGGCGAGTTGTGTTGATGTGAATTGTATTGAGGCGAGTTGTATTGTGGCGAGTTGTGTTGTGGCGAGTTGTGTTGCGGCGAGTTGGGTTGCGGCGAGTTGTGTTGATGTGAATTGTATTGAGGCTAGTTGTGTTGATGTGAATTGTATTGCGGCGAGTTGTGTTGCGGCGAGTTGTGTTGCGGCGAGTTGTATTGAGGCTAGTTGTATTGAGGCCAGTCGTGTTGAGGCCAGTCGTGTTGAGGCCAGTCGTGTTGAGGCCAGTCGTGTTGAGGCCAGTCGTGTTTGAGGCCAGAGGTTCGCCAGCCTGTTGAGGGCCAGTCGTTGATGCCAGTTGAGGCGTGTTGAGGCCAGTCGTGTTGAGGCCAGTCGTGTTGAGGCCATTCGTGTTGAGGCCAGTCGTGTTGAGGCCAGTCGTGTTGAGGCCAGTCGTGTTGAGGCCAGTCGTGTTGAGGCCAGTCGTGTTGAGGCCAGTCGTGTTGAGGCCAGTCGTGTTGAGGCCAGTCGTGTTGAGGCCAGTCGTGTTGAGGCCAGTCGTGTTGAGGCCAGTCGTGTTGCGGCCAGTCGTGTTGCGGCCAGTCGTGTTGATGTGAATTGTGTTGCGGCGAGTTGTGTTGCGGCGAGTTGTGTTGATGTGAATTGTATTGAGGCTAGTTGTGTTGATGTGAATTGTATTGAGGCGAGTTGTATTGCGGCGAGTTGTGTTGATGTGAATTGTATTGAGGCTAGTTGTATTGCGGCGAGTTGTATTGCGGCGAGTTGTGTTGCGGCGAGTTGTGTTGATGTGAATTGTATTGAGGCGAGTTGTATTGCGGCGAGTTGTGTTGATGTGAATTGTATTGAGGCGAGTTGTATTGCGGCGAGTTGTATTGCGGCTAGTTGTGTTGATGTGAATTGTATTGAGGCTAGTTGTATTGCGGCAAGTTGTTTTGCGGCGAGTTGTGTTGATGTGAATTGTATTGAGGCGAGTTGTATTGCGGCGAGTTGTATTGCGGCGAGTTGTATTGCGGCTAGTTGTGTTGATGTGAATTGTATTGAGGCTAGTTGTGTTGATGTGAATTGTATTGAGGCGAGTTGTATTGCGGCGAGTTGTGTTGGTGTGAATTGTATTGCGGCGAGTTGTATTGCGGCGAGTTGTATTGCGGCGAGTTGTGTTGATGTGAATTGTGTTGAGGCGAGTCGTGTTGAGGCGGGTCGTGTTGAGGCGGGTCGTGTTGAGGTGAATTGTATTGAGGCGAGTTGTATTGCGGCTAGTTGTGTTGATGTGAATTGTATTGAGGCGAGTTGTATTGAGGCGAGTTGTATTGAGGCGAGTTGTATTGAGGCGAGTTGTATTGAGGCGAGTTGTATTGAGGCGAGTTGTGTTGCGGCGAGTTGTATTGCGGCGAGTTGTATTGATGTGAATTGTATTGAGGCTAGTTGTATTGCGGCGAGTTGTATTGCGGCGAGTTGTGTTGATGTGAATTGTGTTGAGGCGAGTCGTGTTGAGGCGAGTCGTGTTGATGTGAATTGTATTGAGGCGAGTTGTGTTGCGGCGAGTTGTGTTGCGGCGAGTTGTGTTGCGGCGAGTTGTGTTGATGTGAGTTGTATTGAGGCTAGTTGTGTTGATGTGAATTGTATTGCGGCGAGTTGTGTTGCGGCGAGTTGTGTTGATGTGAATTGTATTGAGGCTAGTTGTATTGCGGCGAGTTGTGTTGCGGTGAGTTGTGTTGATGTGAATTGTATTGAGGCGAGTCGTGTTGTATTGAGTCGTGTTGTATTGAGGCGAGTTGTATTGAGGCGAGTTGTATTGTGGCGAGTTGTGTTGATGTGAATTGTATTGAGGCTAGTTGTATTGCGGCGAGTTGTGTTGATGTGAATTGTATTGAGGCTAGTTGTGTTGATGTGAATTGTGTTGAGGCGAGTCGTGTTGAGGCGAGTCGTGTTGATGTGAATTGTATTGAGGCGAGTTGTATTGCGGCGAGTTGTGTTGCTGTGAATTGTATTGAGGCTAGTTGTGTTGATGTGAATTGTATTGCGGCGAGTTGTGTTGCGGAGAGTTGTGTTGATGTGAATTGTATTGAGGCTAGTTGTATTGCGGCGATTTGTGTTGATGTGAATTGTATTGAGGCGAGTTGTATTGCGGCGAGTTGTGTTGATGTGAATTGTAATGAGGCGAGTTGTATTGCGGCGAGTTGTATTGCGGCTAGTTGTGTTGATGTGAATTGTATTGAGGCTAGTTGTATTGATGTGAATTGTATTGCGGCTAGTTGTATTGCGGCGAGTTGTGTTGCGGCGAGTTGTGTTGCGGCGAGTTGCGTTGTGGCGAGTTGCTTTGTGGCGAGTTGCGTTGCGGCGAGTTGTGTTGATGTGAATTGTATTGAGGCGAGTTGTATTGATGTGAATTCTATTGAGGCGAGTTGTATTGCGGCGAGTTGTATTGATGTGAATTGTATTGAGGCTAGTTGTATTGCGGCGAGTTGTATTGCGGCGAGTTGTGTTGATGTGAATTGTGTTGAGGCGAGTCGTGTTGAGGCGAGTCGTGTTGATGTGAATTGTATTGAGGCGAGTTGTGTTGCGGCGAGTTGTGTTGCGGCGAGTTGTGTTGCGGCGAGTTGTGTTGATGTGAGTTGTATTGAGGCTAGTTGTGTTGATGTGAATTGTATTGCGGCGAGTTGTGTTGCGGCGAGTTGTGTTGATGTGAATTGTATTGAGGCTAGTTGTATTGCGGCGAGTTGTGTTGATGTGAATTGTATTGAGGCGAGTCGTGTTGTATTGAGTCGTGTTGTATTGAGTCGTGTTGTATTGAGGCGAGTTGTATTGAGGCGAGTTGTATTGTGGCGAGTTGTGTTGATGTGAATTGTATTGAGGCTAGTTGTATTGCGGCGAGTTGTGTTGATGTGAATTGTATTGAGGCTAGTTGTGTTGATGTGAATTGTGTTGAGGCGAGTCGTGTTGAGGCGAGTCGTGTTGATGTGAATTGTATTGAGGCGAGTTGTATTGCGGCGAGTTGTGTTGCTGTGAATTGTATTGAGGCTAGTTGTGTTGATGTGAATTGTATTGCGGCGAGTTGTGTTGCGGAGAGTTGTGTTGATGTGAATTGTATTGAGGCGAGTTGTATTGCGGCGAGTTGTATTGCGGCTAGTTGTGTTGATGTGAATTGTATTGAGGCTAGTTGTATTGATGTGAATTGTATTGCGGCTAGTTGTATTGCGGCGAGTTGTGTTGCGGCGAGTTGTGTTGCGGCGAGTTGCGTTGTGGCGAGTTGCGTTGTGGCGAGTTGCGTTGCGGCGAGTTGTGTTGATGTGAATTGTATTGAGGCGAGTTGTATTGATGTGAATTCTATTGAGGCGAGTTGTATTGCGGCGAGTTGTATTGATGTGAATTGTATTGAGGCTAGTTGTATTGCGGCGAGTTGTATTGCGGCGAGTTGTGTTGATGTGAATTGTGTTGAGGCGAGTCGTGTTGAGGCGAGTCGTGTTGATGTGAATTGTATTGAGGCGAGTTGTATTGCGGCTAGTTGTGTTGAGGCGAGTTGTGTTGCGGCGAGTTGTGTTGATGTGAATTGTATTGAGGCTAGTTGTATTGCGGCGAGTTGTATTGCGGCTAGTTGTGTTGATGTGAATTGTATTGAGGCTAGTTGTATTGATGTGAATTGTATTGCGGCTAGTTGTATTGCGGCGAGTTGTGTTGCGGCGAGTTGTGTTGCGGCGAGTTGCGTTGTGGCGAGTTGCGTTGTGGCGAGTTGCGTTGCGGCGAGTTGTGTTGATGTGAATTGTATTGAGGCGAGTTGTATTGATGTGAATTCTATTGAGGCGAGTTGTATTGCGGCGAGTTGTATTGATGTGAATTGTATTGAGGCTAGTTGTATTGCGGCGAGTTGTATTGCGGCGAGTTGTGTTGATGTGAATTGTGTTGAGGCGAGTCGTGTTGAGGCGAGTCGTGTTGATGTGAATTGTATTGAGGCGAGTTGTATTGCGGCTAGTTGTGTTGAGGCGAGTTGTGTTGCGGCGAGTTGTGTTGATGTGAATTGTATTGAGGCTAGTTGTATTGCGGCGAGTTGTGTTGATGTGAATTGTATTGAGGCTAGTTGTGTTGATGTGAGTTGTGTTGATGTGAATTGTATTGAGGCTAGTTGTGTTGATGTGAATTGTATTGAGGCGAGTTGTATTGAGGCGAGTTGTATTGAGGCGAGTTGTATTGAGGCGAGTTGTATTGCGGCGAGTTGTGTTGATGTGAATTGTATTGAGGCAAGTTGTATTGCGGCGAGTTGTATTGAGGCGAGTTGTATTGAGGCGAGTTGTATTAAGGCGAGTTGTGTTGATGTGAATTGTATTGAGGCTAGTTGTATTGCGGCGAGTTGTATTGCGGTGAGTTGTATTGCGGCGAGTTGTGTTGATGTGAATTGTATTGAGGCGAGTTGTATTGCGGCGAGTTGTATTGCGACGAGTTGTATTGCGTCTAGTTGTGTTGATGTGAATTGTATTGAGGCTAGTTGTATTGCGGCGAGTTGTGTTGATGTGAATTGTATTGAGGCTAGTTGTATTGAGGCTAGTTGTATTGAGGCTAGTTGTATTGCGGCGAGTTGTATTGAGGCTAGTTGTATTGAGGCTAGTTGTATTGAGGCGAGTTGTGTTGCGGCGAGTTGTATTGCGGCGAGTTGTATTGCGGCGAGTTGTGTTGCGGCGAGTTGTGTTGATGTGAATTGTATTGAGGCTAGTTGTATTGATGTGAATTGTATTGAGGCTAGTTGTATTGCGGCGAGTTGTGTTGATGTGAATTGTATTGAGGCTAGTTGTATTGAGGCTAGTTGTATTGCGGCGAGTTGTATTGATGTGAATTGTGTTGAGGCAAGTTGTATTGCGGCGAGTTGTATTGAGGCGAGTTGTATTAAGGCGAGTTGTGTTGATGTGAATTGTATTGAGGCTAGTTGTATTGCGGCGAGTTGTATTGCGGTGAGTTGTATTGCGGCGAGTTGTGTTGTGAATTGTATTGAGGCGAGTTGTATTGCGGCGAGTTGTATTGCGACGAGTTGTATTGCGGCTAGTTGTGTTGATGTGAATTGTATTGAGGCTAGTTGTATTGCGGCGAGTTGTGTTGATGTGAATTGTATTGAGGCTAGTTGTATTGAGGCTAGTTGTATTGAGGCTAGTTGTATTGAGGCTAGTTGTATTGCGGCGAGTTGTATTGAGGCTAGTTGTATTGAGGCTAGTTGTATTGAGGCTAGTTGTATTGAGGCTAGTTGTGTTGCGGCGAGTTGTATTGCGGCGAGTTGTATTGCGGCGAGTTGTGTTGCGGCGAGTTGTGTTGATGTGAATTGTATTGAGGCTAGTTGTATTGATGTGAATTGTATTGAGGCTAGTTGTATTGCGGCGAGTTGTGTTGATGTGAATTGTATTGAGGCTAGTTGTGTTGATGTGAATTGTATTGAGGCGAGTTGTATTGCGGCGAGTTGTGTTGCGGCGAGTTGTGTTGATGTGAATTGTATTGAGGCTAGTTGTATTGCGGCGAGTTGTATTGCGGCGAGTTGTGTTGCGGCGAGTTGTGTTGATGTGAATTGTATTGAGGCGAGTTGTATTGCGGCGAGTTGTGTTGCGGCGAGTTGTGTTGATGTGAATTGTATTGCGGCGAGTTGTATTGCGGCGAGTTGTATTGCGGCGAGTTGTATTGATGTGAATTGTATTGAGGCTAGTTGTATTGAGGCTAGTTGTATTGCGGCGAGTTGTATTGATGTGAATTGTGTTGCGGCGAGTTGTGTTGCGGCGAGTTGTGTTGATGTGAATTGTATTGAGGCTAGTTGTGTTGATGTGAATTGTATTGAGGCTAGTTGTATTGAGGCTAGTTGTATTGCGGCGAGTTGTATTGCGGCGAGTTGTGTTGATGTGAGTTGTATTGCGGCGAGTTGTATTGCGGCGGGTTGTGTTGATGTGAATTGTATTGAGGCGAGTTGTGTTGATGTGAATTGTATTGCGGCGAGTTGTGTTGATGTGAATTGTATTGCGGCGAGTTGTATTGCGGCGAGTTGAATTGCGGCGAGTTGTGTTGAGGCTTGTTGTATTGAGACTAGTTGTATTGATGTGAATTGTGTTGAGGCTAGTTGTATTGATGGGATTTTTTATTGAGTCTAGTTGTATTGATGTGATTTGTGTTGAGGCTAGTTGTATTGATGTGAATTGTGTTGAGGCTGGTTGTTTCTCCACCTGTCCTCTCTCTGAAGGTAGCTAACCGTAAGTGCTACACGGAGGAGGAGAATGATGATCTGGACGACCAGCGGGCCGCTGACCAGGCCTGGAGCAAACACAAGATGCTCAACGAATCTATCATCGTAGCGCTGTTCCAGGGACAGTTTAAGAGCACAGTTCAGTGTCTCACCTGCCACAGGAAGTCCCGCACCTTCGAGACCTTTATGTACCTGACCCTGCCGCTGGCCTCCACCAACAAGTGTTCCCTGCAGGTAAGACAACACGCCTGTTTACACATACGGCTCGTTCTTCCAAATGAAAACCTTTTTTCTGTCCCTTTTTGATATTTTAAGTAGAAATTGGTCGGAAATATAGCATTTTAAAAGCCTGTTATATTAAATTAAGTGCCCATATGGGAAATTCTATAAATATATAATATATTATTTTTTATATGAATAAAGGCTAGCTAAAGTGCCACAATTCAGCATTTTGACATGTCCCTCTGTGCATCCTTCTGACTTCTAGGAAGATTTTAACCCAGTTAATTTCACCATCATTGTAAAGCCCTGGTTATTCTGTTGCTTTGACAGTCATTTCTGAACATCATTATTCATTTCATGTGATTCATCTAATACCATGAAATGTCTGTCCCTCATTTGAACATTTCTGTCTGATTTTAGGATGAAATTGTCAACCCTGTTATGTTTTAGTTGTAACCTAATGTAGCAGGCGGAGACACCTGAGCAGAGTCCCCACACCTGCTTTTCAGGGGGAAAGGAAACCAGGCTAAAAACAAGATGTTTCTGGGGGTGTTTTTGGCACTTTTACTGGAGTCATTAGTTTTAATTGAACCTCTTGAGATGGAAAACTGTGTTTTTTAGGAAGGTGAACATGTGCTCTTTATGACGATGTTAAAATGAGGTGAAATAAGAAACAAAATGATGAAGTCACACTACACGAGGTGTACACACACACCTATATACACACACACACACACACACACACACACACCTATACACACACACACACACCTATACACACACACACCTATACACACACACACACACACCTATACACACACATACACACACACACCTATACACACACACACACCCCTTTGAGACCATCATGTACCTCTCTCTGCTGCTGGCTTCAACCAATAAGGGATTCCCATAGGTTAGGAGACACGCGTGTGTGTGTGTAGATGCACGTGTATACACACGCACACACACACACACAGACATGCACACATTCACACACTTTCAACCAACACTGCCTCAACGACCAAAATGTTATGTTTGAAACATAATACAATGTGTAACCAACCCTCTCCTCTGTTAGGCTTGTCTACTGTTCTACCGTGTTCCAGGACTGTCTGAAGTCTACTGTTCTACTGTGTTCCAGGACTGTCTGAAGTCTACTGTTCTACTGTGTTCCAGGACTGTCTGAAGTCTACTGTTCTACTGTGTTCCAGGACTGTCTGAAGTCTACTGTCTTACTGTGTTCCAGGACTGTCTGAAGTCTACTGTTCTACTGTGTTCCAGGACTGTCTACTGTTCTACTGTGTTCCAGGACTGTCTGAAGTCTACTGTCCTACTGTGTTCCAGGACTGTCTGAAGTCCACTGTTCTACTGTGTTCCAGGACTGTCTGAAGTCTACTGTCATACTGTGTTCCAGGACTGTCTGAAGTCTACTGTCATACTGTGTTCCAGGACTGTCTGAAGTCTACTGTCCTACTGTGTTCCAGGACTGTCTGAAGTCTACTGTCATACTGTGTTCCAGGACTGTCTGAAGTCTACTGTTCTACTGTGTTCCAGGACTGTCTGAAGTCTACTGTCCTACTGTGTTCCAGGACTGTCTGAAGTCTACTGTCCTACTGTGTTCCAGGACTGTCTGAAGTCTACTGTCATACTGTGTTCCAGGACTGTCTGAAGTCTACTGTCCTACTGTGTTCCAGGACTGTCTGAAGTCTACTGTCATACTGTGTTCCAGGACTGTCTGAAGTCTACTGTCATACTGTGTTCCAGGACTGTCTGAAGTCTACTGTCCTACTGTGTTCCAGGACTGTCTGAAGTCTACTGTCATACTGTGTTCCAGGACTGTCTGAAGTCTACTGTCATACTGTGTTCCAGGACTGTCTGAAGTCTACTGTCCTACTGTGTTCCAGGACTGTCTGAAGTCTACTGTCATACTGTGTTCCAGGACTGTCTGAAGTCTACTGTTCTACTGTGTTCCAGGACTGTCTGAAGTCTACTGTCCTACTGTGTTCCAGGACTGTCTGAAGTCTACTGTCCTACTGTGTTCCAGGACTGTCTGAAGTCTACTGTCATACTGTGTTCCAGGACTGTCTGAAGTCTACTGTCCTACTGTGTTCCAGGACTGTCTGAAGTCTACTGTCCTACTGTGTTCCAGGACTGTCTGAAGTCTACTGTCTTACTGTGTTCCAGGACTGTCTGAAGTCTACTGTCTTACTGTGTTCCAGGACTGTCTGAAGTCTACTGTCTTACTGTGTTCCAGGACTGTCTGAAGTCTACTGTTCTACTGTGTTCCAGGACTGTCTGAAGTCTACTGTTCTACTGTGTTCCAGGACTGTCTGAAGTCTACTGTCTTACTGTGTTCCAGGACTGTCTGAAGTCTACTGTTCTACTGTGTTCCAGGACTGTCTGAAGTCTACTGTTCTACTGTGTTCCAGGACTGTCTGAAGTCTACTGTCCTACTGTGTTCCAGGACTGTCTGAAGTCTACTGTCATACTGTGTTCCAGGACTGTCTGAAGTCTACTGTTCTACTGTGTTCCAGGACTGTCTGAAGTCTACTGTCCTACTGTGTTCCAGGACTGTCTGAAGTCTACTGTTCTACTGTGTTCCAGGACTGTCTACTGTCCTACTGTGTTCCAGGACTGTCTGAAGCTGTCTAATCTAACCATGTCCTACTGTGTTCCAGGACTGTCTGAAGCTGTCTAATCTAACCATGTCTTACTGTGTGTTCCAGGACTGTCTGAAGCTGTCTAATCTAACCATGTCTTACTGTGTTCCAGGACTGTCTAAAGCTGTCTAATCTAACCATGTCTTACTGTGTTCCAGGACTGTCTGAAGCTGTCTAATCTAACCATGTTTTACTGTGTTCCAGGACTGTCTGAAGCTGTCTAACATAACCATGTCTTACTGTGTGTTCCAGGACTGTCTGAAGCTGTCTAATCTAACCATGTCCTACTGTGTTCCAGGACTGTCTGAAGCTGTCTAATCTAACCATGTCTTACTGTGTGTTCCAGGACTGTCTGAAGCTGTCTAATCTAACCATGTTTTACTGTGTGTTCCAGGACTGTCTGAAGCTGTCTAATCTAACCATGTCCTACTGTGTTCCAGGACTGTCTGAAGCTGTCTAATCTAACCATGTCTTACTGTGTTCCAGGACTGTCTGAAGCTGTCTAATCTAACCATGTCCTACTGTGTTCCAGGACTGTCTGAAGCTGTCTAATCTAACCATGTCTTACTGTGTGTTCCAGGACTGTCTGAAGCTGTCTAATCTAACCATGTCTTACTGTGTTCCAGGACTGTCTGAAGCTGTCTAATCTAACCATGTCTTACTGTGTGTTCCAGGACTGTCTGAAGCTGTCTAATCTAACCATGTCCTACTGTGTTCCAGGACTGTCTGAAGCTGTCTAATCTAACCATGTCTTACTGTGTGTTCCAGGACTGTCTGAAGCTGTCTAATCTAACCATGTCCTACTGTGTTCCAGGACTGTCTGAAGCTGTCTAATCTAACCATGTCTTACTGTGTTCCAGGACTGTCTGAAGCTGTTTTCTAAGGAGGAGAAGCTGACCGACCAGAACAAGGTGTTCTGTCGACACTGTAAAGCTCTCAGAGACTCCATCAAGAAACTGGAGATCTGGAAGGTCCCGCCCATCATACTGGTTCACCTTAAACGGTACCTACTTACAACACCGTGTGCATTTGAAATGACACATGATGACCAAGACACACACATACACACACCGATAACAATGTGTATTAACCCCAGTACTGCCGTCTCTTGTAGGTTCTCGTACGAGGGCCGTTGGAAGCAGAAGCTGCAGACGACAGTAGACTTCCCTCTGGAGAATCTAGACCTCAGTCAGTATGTCATCGGACCCAGAGCCAGCCTCAAGAGATACAACCTGTTTGGAGTGTCTGTAAGTACTATTACCACCAGCCTGGAAACACTGCAGTCAAATACTTTGCTGTGCGTCTTCTGGTCCTGTGTGGCTCAGTTGGTAGAGCATGGGTCTTGTAACGACAGGGTTGTGGGTTCCCCCAGTGGCCACTCATACCAAAATGTATGCCCCTATCAACTACTGTCACTTTGGATAAAAGCCTTTGGTAAATTACATGCGCTATATATACTAAAGTATGTGGACACCCCTTCAAATTGATGGATTCTGCTATTTCAGCCGCACCCGTTGCTGACAGGTGTATAAAATCGAGTACACAGCCACACAAGCTCCATAGACAAACATTGTCAGTAGAATGGCCTTACTGAAGAGGTCAGTGACTTTCAACGTGGCACCGTCATAGGATGCTACCAAGTCAGTTCGTCAAATTTCTGCCCTAATAGAACTGTCCCGGTCAACTGTAAGTGCTGTTATTGTGAAGTGGAAACGTCTAGGAGCATCAACGGCTCAACCGCAAAGTGGGAGGCCACAAGCTCACTGAACGGGACCGGTGAGTGCTGAAGCACGTAGCGCGTAAAAATGGTCTGTTCTCGGATTGCAACTCTCACTACCAAGTTCCAAACTGCCTCTGGAAGCAACGTCAGCACACTAAAAAGTTTGTCAGGATCTTCATGAAATGGGTTTCCATGGCCGAGCAGCCGCACACATAAGCTTAAGATCACCATGGGCAATGCCAAGCGTCGGCTGGAGTGGTGTAAAGCTCGCCACCATTGGACTCTGGAGCAGTGGAAATGCATTATCTGGCGTAATGAATCACGCTTCACCATCTGGCAGTCCGACGGACGAATCTGGGTTTAGCGGATGCCAGGAGAATGCTACCTGCCCGAATGCACAATGCCAACTGTAAAGTTTGGTGTAGGAGAAATAATGGTCTGGGGCTGTTTTTCATGGTTTGGGCCCCTTAGTTACAGTGAAGGGAAATCTTAACGCTACAGCATACAATGACTTTCTAGACTAGAGACTGTGCTTCCAACTTTGTGGCAACAGTTTGGGGAAGGCCCTTTCCTGTTTCAGCATGACAATGCCCCCTTGCACAAAGCGAGGTCCATACAGAAATGGTTTGTCAAGATCTGTGTGGAAGTACTTGACTGGCCTGCACAGAGCCCTGACCTCAACCCTCAACCTCAAATAACTCACATGTCACCAGCAAAGCACCACCACACCTCCTCCATGCTTCACGGTGGGAACCACACATGTGGAGATTATCCGTTCACCTATTCTGCGTCTCACAAAGACTAGGCTGTTGGAACCAAAAATCTCACATTTCTACCCATCAGACCAAAGGACAGATATTCACGGGTCTAATGTCCATTGCTCATGTTTCTTGGCCCAAGCAAGTCTTTTCTTCTTATTGGTGTCCTTCAGTAGTGGTTTCTTTGCGGCAAAGCCAATAAGGCCTGATTCACGCAGTCTCCTCTGAACAGTTGATGTTGAGATGTGTCTGTTACTTGAAATCTGTGAAGCATTTATTTGGGCTGCAATCTGAGGCTGGTAACTCTAATGAACTCTGGGTCTTCCTTTCCTGTGGCGGTCCTCGTGTGAGCCAGTTTCATCATAGCGCTTGAGGGTTTTGCGACTGCACTTGAAGAAACTGTCAAAGTTCTTGAAATGTTCCGTATTGACTGACCTTCATGTCTTAAAGTAATGATGGACTGTCGTTTCTCTTTGCTTATTTGAGCTGTTCTTGCCATAATATGGACTTGGTCTTTTACCAATTAGAGCTACCTTCTATATACCACCCCTACCTTGTCACAACAGAACTGATTGGCTCAAACGCATTAAGAAGGACAGAAATTCCACAAATGAACTTTTAATAAGACACACCTGTTAATTGAAATGCATTCCAGGTGACAACCTCATGAAGCTGAGAGAATGCCAAGAGTGTGAAAATCTGTTATCAAGGGTGGATACTTTGAAGAATATCAAATAGAAAATATATTTTGATTTGTTTAGCACTTTTTTGGTTACTACATGATTCCATATGTGTTATTTCATAGTTTTGATGTCTTCACTATTATTATACAATGTAGAAAATAGTAAAATAAAGAAAAACCCTTGACTCAGGAGGTGTGTCCAAACTTTTGACTGGTAGTGTTATATATATACATATATATATATATACAAACAAACAAACAAACATGCCGTTAACCCTCTGTGTCCTTCCCTTCTGTAACAGAACCATTATGGTGGTCTGGATGGGGGTCACTACACAGCCTACTGTAAGAACGCCATGAAACAGCGCTGGTACAAGTTTGACGACCACGAGGTCTCTGAAATCTCCACCTCCACCGTCAAGTCCTCCGCAGCGTACATCTTCTTCTTCTCCTCCCTGTGAGAGCAGAGCTGCAACACTGCTAGGAGCTATGAGGCTACATAAAGGCTACATAAAGGCTAGCTAACATGCAGGCTGCTTTGACTCAGCTTCCTCTGCTGGTGGGAGAAAGGAACTGAACTGGTGATGTTTTTGTGAACTGAACTGAACTGCCAGGGGCCATACTTGTGAACCTTTGCTTAGACCATGGTTTAAACCATTAGTCTAAAATGGCTAGCTTCTAGCTTTTTCTCTCAGGCCAACCTGGCCAAATTAGCCACGATGCTAATTAGCCACGATGCTTAGGCCAGCTAAGCACATGATTTATATCCGATAACAAATCAACCTATCAGATAACTTAGAGCCACCATCCAATCACATTTGTTCATTAGGTAAATTTGCTTCCAACTGATTGGTTTAATTTGTTACCCATGGTCTAAGTGGAGTTTCCCCAATATATTTTTTGCATGATGCTTCCTTAACTAGGCAAGTGGCATCATCAAAAATGACTGTTTTCGCATATATGATGAAGTTCCATGTTTTTGCTTATCCATTCAACACACATCCATGTACTTTTCAATTAAAAAAAGTAGGAGGATTATATTGTAACTCTTGTTCTTCATACATTGTCAAAGGCGCTGACTCTCGTGGTGTTGTCAAATAGCAGTAATTTACCACTGCTTGTCCGGGGTGGTGGCGTGATCTACTCCATGGCGGCTGTTCTGAATACCATTGGGAGCAAGATTTGTTTTTAAGGAGGAAAATCATGGTCTAAGCAAAAGTTCACTAGTATGGCCATGCAAGGTTTGGTGGTTTTGGATAACTGAACTGGCTAGGTCTGGTGGTTTTGGTAGACTGAACTGACAGGTTGAAATGTGGACATGTGAAAAGAGAGGGACATACTGTAGTGTGTGGTGGAAGGGTGGGTTAGTGACTGGGTGTGTGCAGGAAAGGGAGAGACATACTGTAGTGTGTGGTGGAAGGGTGGGTTAGTGACTGGGTGTGTGCAGGAAAGGGAGAGACGCAGGCACTCCAATGCTTCAACTCATAGAGGACTCAACAGCTGTTAAAACACAACGTCTATTCATATTAAACCAGAGAGTAGGGAGAGGGTTCCCTGTTCTAATCACTGCAACTTATAACTTAACACAGCAACGTTGTAATTCTGCTAGTTCTGGGTTTCAGTTGAGTCTGTGTGGAGTGGACGGACTTTTGTTAGTATACACAGACCTTATTTAAGCTTCCATTTACTGTGAATCTTCTAGTGAAGATTATAGGGACGTTTAGTTAGGGAGAGTGACGTATAGGGACGTTTAGTTAGGGAGAGGGACGTATAGGGACGTTTAGTTAGGGAGAGTGACGTATAGGGACGTTTAGTTAGGGAGAGTGACGTATAGGGACGTTTAGTTAGGGAGAGTGACGTATAGGGACGTTTAGTTAGGGAGAGTGACGTACAGTGCCTTCGGGAAGTTTTCAGACCCCTTGACTTTTTTCCACATTTTATTACGTTACAGCAAATGTATTCAATAGTGTTTTTCTCATTAATCTACACACAATACCCCATAATGACAAAGCAAAAACAGGTTTTTATAAATGTTTGCTAATTTATTCAAAATAAAAAACTGATATCACATTTACATAAGTATTCAGACCCTTTACTCAGTACTTTGTTGAAGCACCTTTGGCAGCGATTACAGCATCAAGTCTTCTTGGGTATGACGCTACAAGCTTGTCACACCTGTATTTGGGGAGTTTCTCCCATTCTTCTCTGCAGATCCTCTCAAGCTCTGTCAGGTTGGATGGGGAGCGTTGCTGCACAGCTATTTTCAGGTCTCTCCAGATATGTTCAATCAGATTCAAGTCAAGGCTCTGGCTGTGCCACTCACGGACATTTAGAGACTTGTCCAAAAGCCACTACTGCGTTGTCTTCGCTGTGTACTTAGTGTCGTTGTCCTATTGGAAGGTGAACCTTTGCCCCAGTCTGAGGTCCTGAATGCTCTGGAACAGGTTTTCATTAAGGATCTCTCTGTACTTTGCTCCGTTCATGTTTGCATTTATCCTGACTAGTCTCCCAGTCCCTGCCACTGAAAAACATCCCCACAGCATGATGCTGCCACCACCATGCTTCACCATAGGGATTGTGCCAGGTTTCCTCCAGACGTGACGCTTGGCATTCAGGCCAGAGAATCTTGTTTCTCATGGTCTGATGAGAAACAAGCGGGCTGTCATGTTGTCTTTTACTGAGGACTGGCTTCCGTCTGGCCACCCTACCATAAACGCCTGATTGGTGGTGTGCTACAGAGATGGTTGTCCTTCTGGAAGGTTCTCCCATCTCCACAGAGGAACTCTAGAGCTCTGTCAGGGTGACCATCGGGTTCACCTAAATAAAGTATTTCTGTTTTTTATTTGTAATAAATTTGCCAAAATTTCTAAAAACCTGTTTTTGCTTTGTTCTAATGGTGTATTGTGTGTAGATTGCTGTTTTAATTTAATACATTTTAGAATATGGCTGTACTGTGACAATGTGGAAAAAGGAAAGGGGTCTGAGTACTTTCCCAATGCACTGTATTTGGACGTTTCCTTAGGTAGAGTGACTTATCTGTACATAGAGTAACATTAACAGCTTTCTGCTGATGTTGCACATGCAACACTAAACACATGGTGCCGAGGGGGATTCTCCTTTTCTATTTAAACTCACAAATGATCATGATTGACTAACTATTTGATAAAGGAGTATTCTAAACTACATACTTAGGGTGTATCCCAAATAGCACCTTATCCCCTATAAAGAGCACACCTTTTGACAGGGCCCTGGGTTAAAAGAAGTGCACTTTTATAGGGAATAGGGAATCATTTGAGACTCGGCCTTCTCCTGGTGAGGTGTTGATGTTTTTGGTGTGCCCTAAGAGGAGAGGTTTAAAAACACTTCCCTTCACAGCCCACTGCTTTTTGGCACCAGTCTTCAGATGAACTCGTTGTTTAGGGAGTTCTTGCTTGTTTTATGCTGGCCACATTCTATGAAAACCAACAGCACAATGCACTTGTGGTGTTGGTATAAAACACATACATTCATTGAAATCTACCAACTGACTTTTGATTTGTAGCAAATGGCACCCTATTCCCTAAATAGTGCACTACTTTTGACCCGGACCCTATTCCCTAAATAGTGCACTATTTTTGACCAGGACCCTATTCCCTAAATAGTGCACTACTTTTGACCAGGGCCCATAGGGTAGTGCACTATTAAGGGAATGGGGTGCACACGTAGCCTTTTGTGACCGATTGAAAATGGTTGAGCCTGATACTGAGACATAAGTCATTAGGCATAATCAATAATGTAATCTCAGTGTAATTTTACTACCCTGGAAAATAACCTCTTCAGTGTACACTAGTCTACTGTACTCTCTTGCTATTAAAACATGTGTTTTCATCTAAAATACAGGACTTTACCTTCAATACCAATGTTAAGGAGATCTATAATCAATACATGACTTTACCTTCAATGTTAAGGAGTTCTATAATCTATACATGACTTTACCTTCAATACCAATGTTAAGGAGATCTATAATCTATACATGTATAGGTTAAGCCGTATCAGTTAAATAAAGGTAAAAATGAAAAAAATACAATCTGGTTGTTTTGACAACGGTAGCTGATTATTTGTGATATGTTGATCTTCTGTTGTCCTTTTTTCAACTTTGTCCTGGAATAAGCACAAATTTTCAAGATTCGGTGGGTTTGTGCCCATAGGCGACGTTGTTGCCGGTGATGTCTGGTGAGGACCTGCCATACAACAGGCCTACAATCCCTCAGTCCAGCCTCTCTCAGCCTATTGCGGACAGTCTGAGCACTGATGGGGGTATTGTGCGTACCTGGTGTAACTCGGGCAGTTGTTGTTGCCATCCTGTACCTGTCCCGCAGGTGTGATGTTCGGATGTACCGATCTTGTGCAGGTGTTGTTACACGTGGTCTGCCACTGCGAGGACGATCAGCTGTCCGTCCTGTCTCCCTGTTGCACTGTCTTAGGCATCTCACAGTACAGACATTGCAATTTATTGCCCTGGCCACATCTGCAGTCCTCATGCCTCCTTGCAGCATGCCTAAGGCACATTCACGCAGATGAGCAGGGACCCTGGGCATCATTCTTTTGGTGTTTTTCAGAGTCAGTTGAAAGGCCTCTTTAGTGTCCTACGTTTTCATAACTATGACCTTAATTGCCTACCGTCTTTTAGCTGTTAGTGTCTTAACGACCGTTCCACAGGTGCATGTTCATTAATTGTTTGTGGTTCATTGAACAAGCATGGGAAACAGTGTTTAAACCCTTTACAATGAAGATCTGTGAAGTTATTTGGATTTTTACGAATTATCTTTAAAAGACAGGGTCCTGAAAAAGTGCCGTTTCTTTTTTTGCTGAGTTTATGTACGCCTATGATTTTGACATTTTTAAAACATGTCTCGAGCTGAGTTAGACTGTTTTTCTCACTGTGTTGGGCTGTCTGGGGGTTAGAGACCGTTCTGTCTGGGGGTTAGAGACTGTTCTGTCTGGGGGTTAGAGACTGTTCTGTCTGGGGGTTAGAGACTGTTCTCTCTGTGTTGGGCTGTCTGGGGGTTAGAGACTGTTCTCTCTGTGTTGGGCTGTCTGGGGGATTAGAGACTGTTCTCTCTGTGTTGGGCTGTCTGGGGGTTAGAGACTGTTCTCTCTGTGTTGGGCTGTGTGGGGGTTAGAGACTGTTCTCTCTGTGTTGGGCTGTCTGGGGGGTTAGAGACTGTTCTCTCTGTTGGGCTGTCTGGGGGGTTAGAGACTTCTCTCTGTTGGGCTGTCTGGGGGGTTAGAGACTTCTCTCTATTGGGCTGTCTGGGGGTTAGAGACTGTTCTCTCTGTATTGGGCTGTCTGGGGGATTAGAGCCTGTTCTCTCTGTTGGGCTGTCTGGGGGTTAGAGACTGTTCTCTCTGTGTTGGGCTGTCTGGGGGGTTAGAGACTGTTCTCTCTATTGGGTTGTCTGGGGTTAGAGACTGTTCTCTCTGTTGGGCTGTCTGGGGGGTTAGAGACTGTTCTCTCTGTGTTGGTCTGTCTGGGGGGTTAGAGACTGTTCTCTCTGTGTTGGTCTGTCTGGGGGGTTAGAGACTGTTCTCTCTCTGTTGGGCTGTCTGGGGGGTTAGAGACTGTTCACTCTGTGTTGGGCTGTCTGGGGGGTTAGAGACTGTTCTCTCTCTATTGGGCTGTCTGGGGGTTAGAGACTGTTCTCTCTATTGGGCTGTCTGGTGGTTAGAGACTGTTCTCTCTGTTGGGCTGTGGGGGTTAGAGACTGTTCTCTCTGTGTTGAGCTGTCTGGGGGGTTAGAGACTGTTCTCTCTGTGTTGGGCTGTCTGGGGGGTTAGAGACTGTTCTCTCTGTGTTGGGCTGTCTGGGGGGGGTAGAGACTGTTCTCTCTGTGTTGGGCTGTCTGGGGGTTAGAGACTGTTCACTCTGTGTTGGGCTGTCTGGGGGGTTAGAGACTGTTCTCTCTCTATTGGGCTGTCTGGGGGTTAGAGACTGTTCTCTCTATTGGGCTGTCTGGTGGTTAGAGACTGTTCTCTCTGTTGGGCTGTGGGGGTTAGAGACTGTTCTCTCTGTGTTGAGCTGTCTGGGGGGTTAGAGACTGTTCTCTCTGTGTTGGGCTGTCTGGGGGGTTAGAGACTGTTCTCTCTGTGTTGGGCTGTCTGGGGGGGGTAGAGACTGTTCTCTCTGTGTTGGGCTGTCTGGGGGTTAGAGACTGTTCTCTCTATTGGGTTGTCTGTCTGTTGGGCTGTCTGGGGGTTAGAGACTGTTCTCTCTGTTGGGCTGTGGGGCTTAGAGACTGTTCTCTCTCTGTTGGGCTGTCTGGGGGTTAGAGACTGTTCTCTCTGTGTTGGGCTGTCTGGGGGGTTAGAGACTGTTCTCTCTGTGTTGGGCTGTCTGGGGGGGGTAGAGACTGTTCTCTCTGTGTTGGGCTGTCTGGGGGTTAGAGACTGTTCTCTCTATTGGGTTGTCTGTCTGTTGGGCTGTCTGGGGGTTAGAGACTGTTCTCTCTGTTGGGCTGTGGGGCTTAGAGACTGTTCTCTCTCTGTTGGGCTGTCTGGGGGTTAGAGACTGTTCTCTCTGTGTTGGGCTGTCTGGGGGATTAGAGACTGTTCTCTCTGTGTTGGGCTGTCTGGGGGATTAGAGACTGTTCTCTCTGTGTTGGGCTGTCTGGGGGTAGAGACTGTTCTCTCTGTGTTGGGCTGTCTGGGGGTAGAGACTGTTCTCTCTGTGTTGGGCTGTCTGGGGGTAGAGACTGTTCTCTCTCTGTTGGGCTGTCTGTGGGTTAGAGACTGTTCTCTCTGTTGGGCTGTCTGGGGGGTTAGAGACTGTTCTCTCTCTGTTGGGCTGTCTGGGTTAGAGACTGTTCTCTCTGTGTTGGGTTGTCTTGGGGGTTAGAGACTTCTCTCTTTTGGGCTGTGGGGGTTAGAGACTGTTCTCTCTGTTTTGGGTTGTCTGTCTGTTGGGCTGTCTGGGGGTCTAGTTTTAAGCACAACAATCAATATGTAGAGGGGGGCTGGCTGGGGGAGGTAGAGAAGGGAGGGGGTTACATAACAGTCCCAAGATTGTTACAACATCACCGTGACAATTGGAGCCAAATGATTTCTATTTCCTGGATCAGGTCACCCCTCTGCATATAATCTTATTTATTATTATCCAAAAGGCAAAACTGATCAGCACTCTGAGACACTTAATGAATACTGGCCTAGTAGCCCTCTAGGGGGAGATTAATAGACGTCTTAAAAGTGACAAAAATAGAGATCACTTAAAATGTCTCTCTGAAAAGCATTTCCTGCCATGAAATCATTCTAATGTATTTATTTATTTTCTTGTGTTGTATGTTGATTGATTTTCTCATTCTCCTTCATTGCTATGACGTTTCTAATAACACTTGTATTAACCTCAATCATATTAATGTAGCTATTTATTAAAATGTTCCAAATAAGGCAGACAACCTGGTGTTGCATGTCATTATACCTCTCTGCCACTAGATGGCACTAGCTCTATTATATTGGTGCCATCTGGGTCCCAGTAATATACGTTTGCCATTAAGCAGACACGTTTATCCTAAGTGACTAACAGTCACGCGTGCATACACATTTTTAAGTATGGGTCATCCCGGGATTTGAACCAACTGTCCTGGCTGTTGCAAGCATCATGCTCTTATCAACTGAGCTACAGTGGATCACAGTAGTATCTTCCTAGTAGTAGTTTACCTGGGATGTATTCAGGGACGGGAAACTCTCTTTGACTGTTGCATGTAGAAATAGAATGAATAGATCTGGCACGATTCCCTATCCTGTCTGAAAGACAATCACTTCTGTTCTACTTGATACATTTCTATCAGGATGTTCTGTAACGTTACATCGTCTGAACAGTTCCATTTTGTGTCTGGGTATCCATGGGAACCTGCTTTCATTCACATTTCATTCATATTGCCTTGCGTTCATTCATGTTTTATTGAAGAATTACAAAAAACACCCAGAACCCATTTTCTCTCTATGGCCCGCACACTCCAGAGGGTTTCTAATAGTTCACCCAGCTCCTTCTGTAGGTTGGTCTGTAGTCAAGTTCTGGACCCAGCCCCAAGCCCTTCACCCCAATCCCACCTAATTGGGTGGGAGGAAGCTTCACTAAGCCATTGGACAGCAAAATGGAGCCATCACCTATCCAATTCCCTCAGATCTGCAAACATGAACAGGGTATGGGCTAGACTAGGGGCTGGTTTGGCACTTTGTGGGCTAGCCCTGGGCTCTACCAGTCTGGGTCTTGATCAGAGCCACGGTATGGTTTTGGCCTGTGGTGTGTCAGATATAGGGCATGATGGGTAAGTTGGGCCTGTGGTGTGTCCCAGTTAGAGGATATGCTGGGCCTAGAGCCGTGGTAAGTTGTGGAATGAGTAGTGGCTAGGACAGCACGGGTCCTAGTTGGATCCTGGGACTGGGTATGTTTTTGGCCTGTGTTGGGTCAGATCCGGGGTATGGTGGGTCAGATCTGGGGTATGGTGGGTCTGTGTTGGGTCAGATCTGGGGTATGGTGGGTCTGTGTTGGGTCAGATCTGGGGTATGGTGGGTCTGTGTTGGGTCAGACCTGGGGTATGGTGGGTCAAATCTGGGGTATGGTGAGTCAAATCTGGGGTATGGTGGGTCAGATCTGGGGTATGGTGGGTCTGTGGTGGGTCAGATCTGGGGTATGTTGCGTTTGTGGTGGTTTAGATCTGGGGTATGTTGGGTCTGTGTTGGATCAGATCTGGGGTATGGTGGGTCAGATCTGGGGTATGGTGGGTCTGTGTTGGGTCAGATCTGGGGTATGGTGGGTCTGTGTTGGGTCAGATCTGGGGTATGGTGGGTCTGTGTTGGGTCAGATCTGGGGTATGGTGGGTCTGTGTTGGGTCAGATTTGGGGTATGGTGGGTCTGTGGTGGGTCAGATCTGGGGTATGGTGGGTCTGTGGTGGGTCAGATCTGGGGTATGGTGGGTCAGATCTGGGGTATGGTGGGTCAAATCTGGGGTATGGTGGGTCAGATCTGGGGTATGTTGGGTCTGTGGTGGGTCAGATCTGGGGTATGGTGGGTCAGATCTGGGGTATGGTGGGTCTGTGGTGGGTCAGATCTGGGGTATGGTGGGTCTGTGGTGGGTCAGATCTGGGGTATGGTGGGTCAGATCCAAGTCTGTGGTGGGTCAGATCTGGGGTAGGGTGAGTCTGTGTTGGGTCAGATCCGGAGTGTGTTGGGTCAGATCCAGGTCTGTGGTGGGTCAGATCTGGGGTATGGTGGGTCAGATCTGGGGTATGGTGGGTCTGTGGTGGGTCAGATCTGGGGTATGTTGGGTTTGTGGTGGGTCAGATCTGGGGTATGTTGGGTCTGTGTTGGATCAGATCTGGGGTATGGTGGGTCAGATCTGGGGTATGGTGGGTCTGTGTTGGGTCAGATCTGGGGTATGGTGGGTCTGTGTTGGGTCAGATCTGGGGTATGGTGGGTCTGTGTTGGGTCAGATCTGGGGTATGGTGGGTCTGTGTTGGGTCAGATTTGGGGTATGGTGGGTCTGTGGTGGGTCAGATCTGGGGTATGGTGGGTCTGTTGGGTCAGATCTGGGGTATGGTGGGTCAGATCTGGGGTATGGTGGGTCAAATCTGGGGTATGGTGGGTCAGATCTGGGGTATGTTGGGTCTGTGGTGGGTCAGATCTGGGGTATGGTGGGTCTGTGGTGGGTCAGATCTGGGGTATGGTGGGTCTGTGGTGGGTCAGATCTGGGGTATGGTGGGTCAGATCCAAGTCTGTGGTGGGTCAGATCTGGGGTAGGGTGAGTCTGTGTTGGGTCAGATCCGGAGTGTGTTGGGTCAGATCCAGGTCTGTGGTGGGTCAGATCTGGGGTATGGTGGGTCTGTGGTGGGTCAGATCTGGGGTATCTGAGGTGGGTCAGATCTGGGGTATGGTGGGTCAGATCCGGGGTATCTGAGGTGGGTCAGATCTGGGGTATGGTGGGCCTGTGGAAGGGCTGACGGCTGTACAGCAGGATGTAGGCGTTAGGAGACTGCACCAAGAAGTCCACCACCTCGCTCACGGCCCTGTCGTCAAAGTGGTGCCAGCTGCTGGACATGGTACTGTGGCACAGGGCCGTGTAGTGACCCATGTCTAGGTCTCCTGTGTGGTTCTGGAGGGGGGTGAAGACACACCGGTGGATTCATGTGTTCATGGTTGGCTGTGTTTTTCCAGACAGGAGCATCAGATGTATGTGTGTGTAGAAGCGTTCACATGTTTGGGTGTAGATGCATGCGTGTCTTTCTGCCTCACAGGAGGCTGGTGGCTCCTTAATTGGGGAGGACAGGCTTGTGGTAATGGCTGGAGCGGAATTGGTGGAATGGTATCAAATTCACATTTCCATGAGTTTGATGCCGTTCCATTTGCTCCGTTCCAGCCATTATAAATGAGCTGTCCTCCCCTCAGTGGTGTGTGTGTGTGTGTGTGTGTGTGTGTGTGTGTGTGTGTGAACAGAAACTCACCACCACTGCGTAGAGAGAGTAGCTGGTGTGATTGGCTGAGGGGCTGGACAGGAAGGGGGTTAGGTCTAAACTGTCCAATGAGAACAACACATTGGTCCTCAACTTCCTCTTCTCACTCCCATGGCAACCAAAACTGTAATGTCACACAGGTTCTGTTATTTCTACATGTTTTTCTCATTGAGATACATGACAGCAGCAGAGATAAAGCTGATGAACACCTTCTAATGAGGTGTTACATTATTACTGCCATTGACCTCTAGTTAGGGTTACATGGACCTCTAGTTAGGGATTACAGGGACCTCTAGTTAGGGTTACATGGACCTCTAGTTAGGGGTTACATGGACCTCTAGTTAGGGTTACATGGACCTCTAGTTAGGGGTTACAGGGACCTCTAGTTAGGGTTACATGGACCTCTAGTTAGGAGTTACAGGGACCTCTAGTTAGGGGTTACAGGGACCTCTAGTTAGGGGTTACAGGGACCTCTAGTTAGGGGTTACAGGGACCTCTAGTTAGGGGTTACAGGGAGTTCCCCGGGCGCCGAAGACTTGGATGTCGATTATGACAGCCCCCCGCACCTCTCTGATTCAGAGGGGTTGGGTTAAATGTGGAAGACACATTTCAGTTGAATGCATTCAGTTGTACAACTGACGAGGTATCCCTCTTTCCCACTAAGCAGGCACCGTGCCGTCCTTTACATTAGCACCAATAGCATAGCCATCTAGTGACCAGCGTGGGGAGAGATGGTTGGCAGCTACCCACCGTTTGAGGTGCAGCACCAGGATCTCAGGTGGTTTGGCTATGCTGGTGAGGACAGCTGTGTCTCTCTTCACTCCACACTCTGGACACAACTTCTGATCTCCACACGTCAACGTACTCTGCTGGAAGAACAGCGACAGGCAGTCCTATAGGAGGGAGAGAGAGGGTTGGGAGAAGAGAGACGTGTGGTTGCTGGCTAGTCTGTATGTTTGTATGTGTTTAGTCTGTGTTTAGTCTGTATGTGATTAGTCTGTATGTGATTAGTCTGTATGTGTTTAGTCTGAATGTGTTTAGTCTGTATGTGATTAGTCTGTATGTTTGTATGTGTTTAGTTTGTGTGTTTAGTTTGTATATAATTAGTCTATGTTTATGTGTTTAGTTTGTATGTTTGTATGTGTTTAGTCTGTATGTGTTTAGTCTGAATGTGTTTAGTCTGTATATGTTTAGTATGTATGTTTGTATGTGTTTAGTCTGTATGGTTGTATGTGTTTAGTCTGTATGTGTTTAGTCTGTATATAATTAGTCTGTATGTGTTTAGTCTGTATGGTTGTATGTGTTTAGTCTGAATGTGTTTAGTCAGTATGTGTTTAGTATGTATGTTTGTATGTGTTTAGTCTGTATGGTTGTATGTGTTTAGTCTATGTGTTTAGTCTGTATGGTTGTATGTGTTTAGTCTGTATGTGTTTAGTCTGTATGTGTTAGTCTGTATGGTTGTATGTGTTTAGTCTGTATGTGTTTAGTCTGTGTGTTTGTATGCGTTTAGTCTGTATGTGTTTAGTATGTATGTTTGTATGTGTTTAGTCTGTATGGTTGTATGTGTTTAGTCTGTATGGTTGTATGTGTTTAGTCTGTATGTGTTTAGTCTGTATGTTTGTATGCGTTTAGTCTGTATGTGTTTAGTTTCTATGTGTTTAGTCTGTATGCGTTTAGCCTGTATGTGTTTAGTCTGTATGGTTGTATGTGTTTAGTCTGTATGGTTGTATGTGTTTAGTCTGTATGTGTTTAGTCTGTATGTTTGTATGCGTTTAGTCTGTATGTGTTTAGTCTGTATGTGTTTAGCCTGTATGTGTTTAGTCTGTATGTGATTAGTTTGTATGTGATTAGCCTGTATGTTTGTATTTGTTAAGTCTGTATGTGTTTAGTCTGTACGTGTGTATGTGTTTAGTCTGTATGTGTTTAGTCTGTACGTGTGTATGTGTTTAGTCTGTATGTGTTTAGTCTCTACGTGTGTACGTGTTTAGTTGGTATGTTTGTATTTGTTAAGTCTGTATGTGTTTAGTCTGTACGTGTGTACGTGTTTAGTCTGAATGTGTTTAGTCTGTATGTGTTTAGTCTGTACGTGTGTACGTGTTTAGTCTGAATGTGTTTAGTCTGTATGTGTTTAGTCGGTATGTCTGGATGTGGTCAGTCTGATTGTGGTTAGTTGTACCTGTAGGGAGCACTTGTATGAGTCAAGTGGTATAGGCAGAGACAGGATGGTGAAGACCTGGTTGCTGTGAGAGTGTCCATCGCAGCGCAGACACAGCATCTGGTAGCTGAGTTGTCCCTCGAAGAGACGTGTCACCACCGTAGAATCCCCCGCTGCTGGCGCCGAACTGAGCGACTTCCTGCCCAGACACAACCGCTGGGAAGAACGTGTCTGACGCCTCTCCCCCTTCTGTAGCAAGAGAATCATACATGCACACACACATTGTAGAATAATAGTGAAGACATCAAAACTATGGAACATATGGAATCATGTAGTAACCCAAAAAAGTATTAAACAAATCAAAATATATTTTATATTTGAGATTCTTCAAAGTAGCCACCCTTTGCCTTGATAACAGCTTTGCACACTCTTGGCATTCTCTCAACCAGCTTCATGAGGTAGTCACCTGGAATGCATTTCAATTAACAAGTGTGTCTTGTTAAAAGTTCATTTGTGGAATTTCTTTCCTCCTTAATGCGTTTGAGCCAATCAGTTGTGTTGTGACAAGGTAGGGGTGGTATACAGAATATAGCCTTATTTGGTAAAAGACCAAGTCCATATTATGGCAAGAACAGCTCAAATAAGCAAAGAGAAACGACAGTCCATCATTAATTTAAGACATGAAGGTCAGTCAACTTTTCAAGAACTTTGAAAGTTTCTTCAAGTGCAATCTCAAAAACCATCAAACGCATGATTTAACTGGCACTCATGAGGACTGCCATGGGAAAGGAAGACCCAGAGTTACCTCTGCTGCAGAGGACCTCTTCAGGGGACCTCTGTGTATGTGTTAAAACCTGTTTTTGAGTGTTGTGACCTTCAGAAGGTGTCTACATTCAGACTCCTCCTGTCTGGATCCCACTGTGGTTATCTGGTTTTCTGAGAACACAAGGCTGCCACAGACCTGATGAAACCAGCCACCTGTCAGAAGATGCTTGGCCTCGTTCACCTTGTCATGACTCTATACTTGTGATGAAAGGTCAAGTTTTGGTCAACCCCACTTCTGAGTTTTTACTTGCTGATAAATTGGTTCCTGCTGTCAGGGGGAGGTTAGATTTATTAAAATGACGTTGCCAGGGAAACTCACGTAAGGAGGACTGGGAGAGGCTATATGAGTTGCAGGATGTCTTAGACATTTTGCAGAACTTGGGGAGAACTATCATATACTGTTATACTGTACTCTGAGTATTTTAACACTCAAACAAAGAGTCTGTGTTTCCTTTCCATTACTAATGTATGTTTGATAATTATATAGACCTGATCATTTGTTGAAGAAATTGACCAACAAAACGCAGAGCAGGTGAACAGATGATCTCTGCATGTGTGGTTCCCACCGTGAAGCATGGAAGAGGATGTGTGTTGGTGTGGGGGTGCTTTGCTGGTGATGCTGTCTGTGATTTATTCAAGGCACACCTAACCAGCATGGCTACCACAGCATTCTGCAGGGATACGCTATCCCATCTGGTTTGCGCTTAGTGGGACTTAGTGGGATCATTTGTTTTTCAACAGGACCTCCAGGCTGTATAAGGGCTATTTGACCAAGAAGGAGAGTGATGGAGTGCTGCATCAGATATTCTGGCCTCCACAATCCCCCGAACTCAACCCAATTGAGATGGTTTGGGATAAGTTGGACCACAGAGTGAAGGAAAAGCAGTCAACAAGTGCTCAACATACGTGAGAACTCCTTCAAGACTGTTGGAAAAGCATTCAATGTGAAGCTTGTTAAAATAATGCAGTCATCAAGGCAAAGGGTGGCTACTTTGAAGAATCTCAAATATAAAATATAAAACACTTTTTTGGTTACTACATGATTCCATGTGTTATTTCATAGTTTTGATGTATTCACTATTATTCTACAATGTAGAAAATAGTATAAATAAAGAAAAACCCTTGAATGAGTAGGTGTGTTCAAACTTTTGACTGGTACTGTATATACCCACACAATGTACACACAAACAGAGACACACACACACAAAGGAGAAACACACTGTCTGAATACCAACTCAGCCCCTAGCCCTCATCCCCTAGGCACTTATCCCCTATCTCCTAGACTCTTCTCCCCTATCCCCTAGACATTTATCCACCATCCCCTAGACACTTATCCCCTAGACACCTATCCCCTATCCCCTAGACACTCATCCCCTAGACACTTATCCCCTGGACACTTATCCCCTAGACACTTATCCCCTGACACTTATCCCCTAGACACTCATCCCCTAGACTCTCATCCCCTGGACACTTATCCCCTATCCCCTGGACACTGACACCTATCCCCTGACACTTATCCCCTATCCCCTGGACACTTATCCCCTATCCCCTGACACTTATCCCCTATCCCCTGACACTTATCCCCTAGACACTCATCCCCTAGACACTCATCCCCTGGACACTTATCCCCTATCCCCTGGACACTTATCCCCTGACACCTATCCCCTGGACACTTATCCCCTGACACCTATCCCCTGACACTTATCCCCTGGACACTTATCCCCTGACACCTATCCCCTGACACTTATCCCCTGACACCTATCCCCTGGACACATCCCCTGACACCTATCCCCTGACACCTATCCCCTATCCCCTGACACCTATCCCCTGGACACTTATACCCTGACACCTATCCCCTGACACCTATCCCCTGGACACTTATCCCCTATCCCCTGGACACTTATCCCCTGACACCTATCCCCTGGACACTTATCCCCTGACACCTATCCCCTGGACACTTATCCCCTGACACTTATCCCCTGGACACTTATCCCCTGACACCTATCCCCTGACACTTATCCCCTGACACCTATCCCCTATCCCCTGACACCTATCCCCTGACACCTATCCCCTGGACACTTATCCCCTGACACTTATCCCCTGGACACTTATCCCCTATCCCCTGGACACTTATCCCCTGACACCTATCCCCTGGACACTTATCCCCTGACACCTATCCCCTGGACACTTATCCCCTGACACCTATCCCCTGACACTTATCCCCTGACACCTATCCCCTGGACACTTATCCCCTGACACCTATCCCCTGACACTTATTCCCTGACACCTATCCCCTGGACACTTATCCCTGACACCTATACCCTGACACCTATCCCCTGACACCTATCCCCTGGACACTTATCCCCTGACACCTATCCCCTGGACACTTATCCCCTGGACACTTATCCCCTGGACACTTATCCCCTGACACTTATCCCCTGACACTTATCCCCTGACACCTATCCCTTGGACACTTATCCCCTGACACCTATCCCCTCACACTTATCCCCTGACACTTATCCCCTGACACCTATCCCCTGACACCTATTCCCTGACACCTATCCCCTCACACCTATCCCCTGACCCTGACACCTATCCCCTGGACACTTATCCCCTGACACCTATCCCCTGACACTTATCCCCTGACACCTATCCCCTGGACACTTAAACCCCTGACACCTATCCCCTGACACCTATCCCTTGGACACTTATCCCCTGACACTTATCCCCTGACACTTATCCCCTGACACTTATCCCCTATCCCCTGGACACTTATCCCCTATCCAATGGGTTTTGAGGAGCAGGGAATCAAGAAAGACAATGAGGCAGAGCCTTTGACCGTTTGGATGGAGCCATGTGGACGGAGCAGTGTGGACGGAGCAGTGTGGATGGAGCAGTGTGGTGGCAGGATTGTGTGTCTGTGTGTGTGTGTGTCTGTGTGTGTGTGTCTGTGTGTACATTCTTCAGGTCGTCATGCAGGGCGTTGAGCAGGAGGAGGAGTAGCTCCTGGGCGTCCTGCTGTGATTGGTTGTTGAACTGGGGGTGCAGGGAGGAGACCAAGGCCCTCACCTCCCCTGGGGAGGTGGTACCCCCCTGACCCTGCCACACCTCCTGTAGGAGTTGCACAAACACCCCCGCTACAGGACTGTTACGCCTGGGGGAGGAGGAGGGGGAAGAGGAGGAGAAGGGAGAAGAGTGGCATGGGAGGGAGGGAGGAGGAGAGGAAGGAGGAGAGGCATTGGAGGATGTAAGTTTCCCCCCATCTAATGTAAAGTGCTTGGAGTACCTGGTTAAAAAGTACTATACAAAATCTAATACAGACAGACAGACAGACAGACAGACAGACAGGGTCTTACTTGGCCAACTGGGAGCGTTTGTGTGAGCTGAGGAGGTGTTCCACCAACGGCACAGTGGAGAAGAGACACTGCAGCACAGCGTTCATGTAGCAGGAGTTACCACTGTTAGCCAGACCACACACCCCCACCAGCCGCCTGTCCTCTCTCTTCCCCTGCTCCCCCTTCACCCTCACCCCCCATCCTGAGCTACACCCCCACTCCTCCATGGGCATCACCTGACCCTGAACACCGCTGGGATTGGCTGCACTGGTGACCAATGAGAAGAGACAGAGAGAAAGAGGTGAAAGGTCAGTGCTGTAGCAGGCAGGTGTCAAGGCTGTGTGCTGAAAAACCTGGGTGGTGAAGTTCAGGGCTTGTGGTGCTCCTTTAAATGCCCCGTCTTTTGTCTCTTTTCACTTTCACTTTTGGGAGATGAAGTAGATACATGCCTGTCTGGTTGTGCTCCTTAAGGTGTCGTCATGCCAGAGACAGCAGAACCAGACAGGCTGAGGCAAACATGGATGGTCTTGGACAAGGGTTTCTTAATTCTCTTAGTTTAAGTCCCAAATAGCACCCTATTCCCTATTTAGTGCACTGCTTTTGACCAGGGCCTCTGATCATAATTAGTGCACTAAATAAGGAATAGGGTTCCATTTGGGTCTCAATCTCAGACTCACCCTCAGACAGACAGACAGACAGACAGACTGACCCTCAGACAGACTAACCCTCAGACAGACAGACAAGGACCTGGGACTCATCTCAACTCTGTCTTAACTGTGCCTCTCTGCTCTGTGCCTCTTCTCCCACTGCTGGGAGTCTGAGACAGTGTTCTGAACTACTCTCAATTCAGACAGATACTCGTGTGTGTGTGTGTGTGTGTGTGTGTGTGTGTGTGTGTGTGTGTGTGTGTGTGTGTGTTTGAGAGAGAACTCAGCTAGAAGACAATGTCTTAGCAACCCATCAACACTGACATCAAGCACGGTCTCTTGTGTCTGTCATGTTTTATCATGATCATGCTGTACATCTTCAAACTGCTGTGTACTGGAAATACTAACAAAAACACACTTCTTATTCCCAGGCATTTTGATGAGAAGTTGAATAGGCTAACACCTTGTCTGTCTGGATAGTCAAAGCTATTTAGTTTAAAACAGTTTATTAAAGCAGTCAGTTCTGACCTGAAGTGAACTCACCTCCCATTGGAATCATCCATGTAGCTTCATGGCTTGTAGAGAAGACTTCCCTCTGATACACGACTGACCTTTATGACATCATAGTAATCTAATGCCTCCAAGGCCTCTGTTGGTTTGCCCAGGTTCTATATATGACATCATAGTAATCTAATGCCTCCAAGGCCTCTGTTGGTTTGTCCAGGTTCTATATATGACATCATAGTAATCTAATGCCTTCAAGGCCTCTGTTGATTTGTCCAGGTTCTATATATGACATCATAGTAATCTAAGGCCTCTGTTAATTTGTCCAGGTTCTATATATGACATCATAGTAATCTAATGCCTCCAAGGCCTCTGTTGGTTTGTCCAGGTTCTATATATGACATCATAGTAATCTAAGGCCTCTGTTGGTTTGTCCAGGTTCTATATATGACATCATAGTAATCTAATGCCTCCAAGGCCTCTGTTGGTTTGTCCAGGTTCTATATATGACATCATAGTAATCTAAGGCCTCTGTTGGTTTGTCCAGGTTCTATATATGACATCATAGTAATCTAAGGCCCCTGTTGGTTTGTCCAGGTTCTATATATGACATCATTGTAATCTAAGGCCTCTGTTGGTTTGTCCAGGTTCTATACTGTATATGACATCATAGTAATCTAATCTCTAACTCAAAACCAACGTATTTTCTTATTTTCTTTTATTTGATGGGTTTTCTGATCAATTAGATAAATCAACTATTAATTGATTGCTGTTGAATCTAATCGTCTGTCTTCCTACTACCTGCTTTGGCAACATTGCTGACATAACTGATGAAAGTACAGCAAAGCATCATTCAAAAAGAGAGGCAGAGAGAAACAGGCTAACAATATCTGCACCATGGCTATTTTATATCCTGCAACAGCAGGCAAGTCGTCGTGACAACAATCACCCACACAGTGTTCTCTCTGGCACGGCAGCCAGGGACGTCGCAATTACCCACAAGCCTCCAGCACAGCCAGCTCTGCTCTGTTACATAAACCCAATGCAGTTTCATGGTCCCAAATGGCAACCTATTGTCTTTGTACTGCACTACCCAGGCCCAAAGGGCACTATTTATGGCACAGGGAGACATTTGGGACACAGACCATGGCCAGTTATCCACACCAGGCAGAGTAGAATATGTTCATGTGTAGAGAACAAAGCTGTTAGCCTCACTCAGCTCCTAAGTAGAGGCTACAGATACAATGTGTGCTTCCTGTCTCTCTCTCTAACCCTCAGGCTATTGATTACCCGTGGTGCTGGTCTGGTTCTGCTACAGAGACATTCCCTTTTTCCCTGTTCCGCCAAACAAGCCAAGACGGCAACGTAATGTTGTTTAGATGGAGGATCAGTCTGGCACAAAGGCAAGAACCCAGACTAGAACCCACGCTAGAACCCACGCTAGAACCCAGACTAGAACACAGGCTAGAACCCAGGCTAGAACCCAGACTAGAACCCAGGCAAGAACCCAGACTAGAACCCACGCTAGAACCCACGCTAGAACCCAGACTAGAACACAGGCTAGAACCCAGGCTAGAACCCAGACTAGAACCCAGGCTAGAACCCAGACTAGAACACAGACTAGAACCCAGGCTAGAACCCAGACTAGAACCCATGCTAGAACACAGACTAGAACCCAGGCTAGAACACAGACTAGAACCCAGGCTAGGGCCCAGACTAGAACCCAGGAAAGGGCCCAGGCTTTTGATATCAACTTAAATCAACCAATAATCAAATGTTATTGGTCACATACACGTGATTAGCAGACTTTTTTGCAGTTGTAGGGAAATGCTTGTTCTTCTATCTCCGATAGTGCAGTAATATCTAACAAGTAATATCTAACAAATTACACAACATATACCCAATACACACACATCTAAGTAGGAATCAATTAAGACTATATACATATGGACAAGCGATATCAGAGCGGAACGGACAAAGATGCAGTAGAATAGTATAGAATACAGTATATACATATGAGATGAGTAATGCCAGATGTAAACATTATTAAGTGAATGAGATAACGTAGAATAGTATAGAATACAGTATATACATATAAGATGAGTAATGCCAGATATGTAAACATTAAAGTGACTAGTGATCCATTCCTTAAAGTGGCCAGTGATTTCTAGTCTATGCCTACAGGCGGCAGCCTCTCTGTGTTAGTGATGGCTGTTTAACAGTCTGATGGCCTTGAAGCTGAAAGAAGCTGTTTTTCAGTCTCTCTGTCCCAGCTTTGATGCACCTGTACTGACCTCTCCTTCTGGATGATGGTGGGGTGAACAGGCAGTGGCTCGGGTGGTTGATGTCCTTGATGATCTTTTTGGCCTTCCTGTGACATCAGGTGCTGTAGGTGTCCTGGAGGATGGGTAGTTTGCCCCCGGTAACACGTTTGGCAGACCGCACCACCCTCTGGAGAGCCTGGCAGTTGCGGACGGTGCAGTTGCCGTACCAGGCGGTAATAGGCTAGGGTCGAATGATTTTGAAGGGATTCAGTCTGTTCTGTTCTGCATGGCATCCACACAGTGACAGACTGGGACAAAATAAACGGACGATCATTTCCGTCATCTAGCCTATCTCACGTAGGAGGAGGCTTTAATGACTGGTCTGAATGCTGCCATGGAACACACCTACACAGTTTGTCCTCGGAAATGCCGCTCGTTCTGCCAAGGTAGCACAGTTGCAGGGACTACAGTTGTGAATAAGCCATTTGATTGGTATATAGGCCTACTGCTCTGGTTTGGTGCGAGCATGGAACATGAGGAAAGGAACAGATTGAAATGATTGGCCACCTATCTGTTTTGATTTCTAATTTATTTTCAATAGTGGTTAGTTTTCCATGACTGTATCATGCCAGAGCCTGCAGACATGTCCACAGTAATGAATCATTAATCTACCACAGATATAGGATCAGCTTGCCTGCTCTACCATAGATCTAGGATCAGCTTGCCTGCTCTACTACAGATATAGGATCAGCTTGCCTGCTCTACCACAGATCTAGGATCAGCTTGCCTGCTCTACTACAGATCTAGGATCAGCTTGCCTGCTCTACCACAGATCTAGGATCAGCTTGCCTGCTCTACCACATATCTAGGATCAGCTTGCCTGCTCTACCACAGATCTAGGATCAGCGTGCCTGCTCTACTACAGATATAGGATCAGCTTGCCTGCTCTACCACAGATCTAGGATCAGCTTGCCTGCTCTACCACAGATGTAGGATCAGCTTGCCTGCTCTACCATAGATCTAGGATCAGCTTGCCTGCTCTACCACAGATCTAGGATCAGCGTGCCTGCTCTACCACAGATCTAGGATCAGCTTGCCTGCTCTACCACAGATCTAGGATCAGCTTGCCTGCTCTACCACAGATGTAGGATCAGCTTGCCTGCTCTACCATAGATCTAGGATCAGCTTGCCTGCTCTACCACAGATCTAGGATCAGCGTGCCTGCTCTACCATAGATCTAGGATCAGCTTGCCTGCTCTACCACAGATCTAGGATCAGCGTGCCTGCTCTACCATAGATCTAGGATCAGCTTGCCTGCTCTACCATAGATCTAGGATCAGCTTGCCTGCTCTACCACAGATCTAGGATCAGCGTGCCTGCTCTACCACAGATCTAGGATCAGCTTGCCTGCTCTACCATAGATCTAGGATCAGCTTGCCTGCTCTACCACAGATCTAGGATCAGCTTGCCTGCTCTACTACAGATATAGGATCAGCTTGCCTGCTCTACCACAGATCTAGGATCAGCGTGCCTGCTCTACCACAGATCTAGGATCAGCTTGCCTGCTGTATCACAGATCTAGGATCAGCTTGCCTGCTCTACCACAGATCTAGGATCAGCTTGCCTGCTCTACCATAGATCTAGGATCAGCTTGCCTGCTCTACCATAGATCTAGGATCAGCTTGCCTGCTCTACCATAGATCTAGGATCAGCTTGCCTGGATGGATTTTGGGAAACCCTGCCCTAAGGAACGGCTTGGGGAACACAGCTCCAGTTTAGAAGACCATCATTCAACATGAATGACAGCTAGTCAGAATACAGAACTAATCAAAGTATATTTTCTGGCTCAGTAATGTGTTTCCACGCAGACACACAGGGGACTGCATAGCATTCCATCAAGACAGGAAGTTCCATGAGAGAGTGGAACATTTTGATGTAACTGCTTTTCTTTATGTGATTACATTATGGCTCTAGTGTAGTTTATACCCTGGTGACAATTCATCTTCTAACAGATATGTAAAGTACGTGCTGTAGGAAGAACAGAACATGTAGAGAGGAGCATGCCGAGCTTGTTCAGAGTGTGGGAACATACTATGATGTGTGTGTGACCCCTGAGTTATATACAGTATGTTGTTCTCTCTCTCAATTTTTCAATTCAAGGGGCTTTATTGGCATGGGAAACATATGTTTACATTTCCAAAGCAAGTGAAATGGATAAACAAAAGTGAAATAAACAATAAAAAGTGAACAGTAAATATTACACATACACAAGTTCCAAAAGAATTAAGACATTTCAAATGTCATATTATATCTATATACATTGTTGTAACAATGTGCAAATAGTTAAAGTACAAAAGGGAAAATAAATAAACATAAATATGAGTTGTATTTACAATGGTGTTTGTTCTTAACTGGTCGACCTTTTCTTGTGGCAACAGGTCACAAATCTTGCTGTTGAGATGGCACCATGTGGTATTTCACACAGTAGATATCATTTACATTTTTTACATTTTAGTCATTTAGCAGAAGCTCTTATCCAGAGCGTTTTACAGTAGTGAATACATACATTTCATGCATTTTTTTTAGTGGGAGTTTATCAAAATTGGGTTTGTTTTCAGATACTTTGTGGATCTGTGTAATCTGAGGGAAATATGTGTCTCTAATATGGTCATACATTTGGCAGAAGGTTAGGAAGTGCAGCTCAGTTTGCACCTCATTTTGTGGGCAGTGTGCACATAGCCTGTCTTCTCTTGAGAGCCAGGTCTGCTTATGGCAACCTTTCTCAATAGCAAGGCTATGCTCACTGAGTGTGTACATAGTCAAAGCTTTCTTTAATTTAGGGTCAGTCACAGTGGTCTGGTCTTCAGGTCTTCTGCCACTGTGTACTCTCTGTTTAGAGCCAAATAGCATTTTAGTTTGCTCTGTTTTTTTGTAAATTCTTTCCAATGTGTCAAGTAATTATCTTTTTGTTTTCTAATGACTTGGTTTGGTCTAATTGTGTTGCTGTCCTGGGGATCTGTGGGGTCTGTTTGTGTTTGTGAGTCTCAATTTGTTTTTTGTCACATCGGGTTCTTGGTCACTTCCCTGACCAAGGCCCTTCTCCCCTGATTGCTCAGTTTGGCCAGGCGGCCAGGTCTAAGAAGAGTCTTGATGGTTCCAACCTCCTTCCATTTAAGAATGATGGAGGCCAGTGTGTTCTTGGGGACCTTCAATGCTGCAGAAATGTTTTGGTATCCTTCCCCAGATCTGTGCCTTGACGCAATCCTGTCTCGGCACACTATGGACAATTCCTTCAACCTCATGGCTTGGTTTTTGCTCTGAAATGCACTGTCAACTGTGGGACCTTATATAGACAAATGTGTGCCTTTCCAAATCATGTCCAATCAATTGAATTTACCACAGGTGAACTCCAATCAAGTTGTAGAAAATATCTCAAGGATGATCAATGGAAACAGGATGCATCTGAGCTCAATTTCAAGTCTCATAGCAAAGGGTCTGAATACTTATGTGAATAAGTTATTTCAGGGTTTTTTTCAGCTTAATGTGACTAAAGAATCCATAGAATCAAACCACTTATGAGAACATTGGAGCACACTAAATAAACAACAACATGAAGAGCTACATTTGAAGTCGGAAGTTTACATACACCTTAGCCAAAAACATTTAAACTCAGTTTTTCACAATTCCTGACATTTAATCCTCGTAAAAATTCCCTGTCTTAGGTCAGTTAGGATCACCACTTGATTTTAAGAATGTGACATGTCAGTATAATAGTAGAGAGAATAATTTATTTCAGCTTTTAATTCTTTCATCACATTCCCAGTGGGTCAGAAGTTTGCATACACTCAGTTAGTATTTGGTAGCATTGCCTTTAAATTGTTTAACTTGGGTCAAACGTTTCGGGTAGCCTTCCACAAGCTTCCCACAATAAGTTGGGTGAATTTTGGCCCATTCCTCCTGACAGGGCTGGTGTAACTGAGTCAGGTTTGTAGGCCTCCTTGCTCACACACGCTTTTTCAGTTCTGCCCACAAATATTCTATAGGATTGAGGTCAGGGCTTTGTGATGGCCACTCCAATACCTTGACTTTGTTGTCCTTAAGCCATTTTGACACAACTTTGGAAGTATGCTTGGGGTCATTGTCAATTTGGAAGACCCATTTGCGACCAAGCTTTAACTTCCTGACTGATGTTTTGAGATAATGCTTCAATATATCCACATAATTTTCCTTCGTCATGATGCCATCTATTTTGCGAAGTGCACTAGTCCCTCCTGCAACAAAGCACCCCCACAACATGATGCTGCCACACCCGTTCTTCACGGTTGGGGATGGTGTTCTTCAGCTTGCAAGCCTCCCCCTTTTTCCTCCAAACATAACGATGGTCATTATGGCCAAACAGTTCTATTTTTGTTTCATCAGACCAGTGGACATTTCTCCAAAAAGTACGATCTTTGTCCCCATGTGCAGTTGCAAACCGTAGTCTGGCTTTTTTATGGTGGTTTTGGAGCAGTGGCTTCTTCCTTGCTGAGCGGCCTTTCAGGTTATATCGATATAGGACTTGTTTTACTGTGGATAGAGATACTTTTGTACCTGTTTCCTCCAGCATCTTCACATGGTCGTTTGCTGTTGTTCTGGGACTGATTTGCACTTTTCGCACCGAAGTACGTTCATCTCTAGGAGACAGAACGCGTCTCCTTCCTGAGTGGTATGACGGCTGCGTGGTCTCATGGTGTTTATACTTGCATACTATTGTTTGTACAGATGAACGTGGTACCTTCAGGCGTTTGGAAATTGCTCCCAAAGATGAACCAGATTTGTGGAGGTCTAAAAAAAAAAAATCTAAGGTCTTGGCTCATTTCTTTAGATTTTCCCATGATGTCACAAGCAAAGAGGCACTGCGTTTGAAGGTAGGCCTTGAAATACATCCACAGGTACACCTCCAATTGACTCAAATTATGTCAATTAGCCTATCAGAAGCTTCTAAAGCCATGACATAATTTTCTGGAGTTTTCCAAGCTGTTTAAAGGCACAGTCAACTTAGTGAATGTAAACTTCTGACCCACTGGAATTGTGGTACAGTGAATTATAATTGAAATAATCTGTCTGTAAACAACTGTTGGAAAAATTACTTGTGTTATGCACAAAGTAGACATCCTAACCGACATGCCAAAACTATAGTTTGTTAACAAGAAATTTGTGGAGTGGTTGAAAAACGAGTTTTAATGACTCCAACCCAAGTGTATGTAAACTTCCGACTTCAAGCTGTACACATGAGATGAGTAATGTAGGGTATGTAAACATTATATAAAGTGGCATTGTTTAAAGTGACTAGTGATACATTTATTACATCCAATTTTTAATTATCCCTGCTGTAATCATTTGATTACTGTACCTGATTAACACCAAGTTAAATGTTCAGATGTACAATAAGCCACCAATGAAACTGGAACACACTTCTGTGAGTTTCAGCACAACACTGGAACACAGACATAGAGAGAGAACATTGTGTTTTTGGTGTTTTGTTAATGCTATGATTGTCACAATACACACACACACACACACGGTGACTACTGGTTAGCTGCAATTTGTTGAGAGAGGTAATCATTGAAATATTATCTCTTAGTTGTGCCTTATTTAGTATGGTGGTGAGGGGTTATGGTAGGGCAATGTACTCAATGTTTCTATAAACCCCCTGTCTTCTCTACCCGTCCTTCTGTCTGAACTACCTGGGTATCTATAAACCCCCTGTGTAATGGGAGCACCTGGTTAGACTGAAGATCAACCACTCAAGGTATGTTGTCCAGGTCATTATTGTAGATAACAGGTGGAATCTACCACACCCAAAAGCCATTAGTGAAGGTGCTGGAGGAAATAAAGTTAACCTGGAGGAACAGGAACAAGTCTCTGCACACTTCTTGTCAGATACACGTGAATTTTAAAATAATCATCTGACTGGAAGTGTGCAGAGATTTTTTCCAGGTCATTATTGTGAAAGAGAATGTGTTCTCAGTTACTCAACTGGTCAAATAAAAGCAAAGAAATACACATTGCAATGTAATTCACCTGATGAGGAAACACTGACCGTGCACTTTGACATATTATAAGGTGTATAAACTATAGCCTGAGTCATATTATAGGGTGTATAAACTATAGGCTGAGTCATATTATAAGGTGTATAAACTATAGGCTGAGTCATATCACAAGGTGTATAAACTATAGCCTGAGTCAAATTATAAGGTGTATAAACTATAGCCTGAGTCATATTATAGGGTGTATAAACTATAGCCTGAGTCATATTATAGGGTGTATAAACTATAGCCTGAGTCATATTACAGGGTGTATAAACTATAGCCTGAGTCATATTACAGGGTGTATAAACTATAGGCTGAGTCATATTATAGGGTGTATAAACTATAGCCTGAGTCATATTATAAGGTGTATAAACTATAGCCTGAGTCATAGTATAAAGTGTATAAACTATAGCCTGAGTCATAGTATAAAGTGTATAAACTATAGCCTGAGTCCAGAGGCTGTTTGAGCTGTCTTGACAACTTCATTGCTGTCATTTGGGAGAGAGGGAGAGATTCAGAAAGAGAGAAAGGAGGGGGGATAGGCGCAGAGAGAGAGAAGAGGGGGAGGGAGATAGGCGCAAAGAGAAGGTGAGAGATAGCTGCAGAGAGAGAGAGAGAGAGAGAGAGAGAGCGCAACATGTCTATTTATAAGAGCACTTTATAATATATCAGCCTAGTGTTCTCTGGCCCCGGTCCAGTCCCTCTCAGCTCAGGGCTGTTCTGGGGTCAGCTGGATGGACAGAACACAAAACAGACCCGCTGGATCCAAACAGTGTGTGTTTGTTTGTCCAAATATGTTACGTGTGCCTGATTTAGCTTGCCTGTACTGTAGTGTTCTGGAACTAAATGGATAGCTTGCCTGTACTGTCGTGTTCTGGAACTAAATGGATAGCTTGCCTGTACTGTAGTGTTCTGGAACTAAATGGATAGCTTGCCTGTACTGTAGTGTCCTGGAACTAAATGGTTAGCTTGCCTGTACTGTAGTGTTCTGGAACTAAATGGATAGCTTGCCTGTACTGTAGTGTTCTGGAACTAAATGGATAGCTTGCCTGTACTGTCATGTTCTGGAACTAAATGGATAGCTTGACTGTACTGTCGTGTTCTGGAACTAAATGGATAGCCTGCCTGTACTGTCGTGTTCTGGAACTAAATGGATAGCTTGCCTGTACTGTCGTGTTCTGGAACTAAATGGATAGCTTGCCTGTACTGTAGTGTTCTGGAACTAAATGGATAGCTTGCCTGTACTGTAGTGTTCTGGAACTAAATGGATAGCTTGCCTGTACTGTAGTGTTCTGGAACTAAATGGATAGCTTGCCTGTACTGTCGTGTTCTGGAACTAAATGGATAGCTTGCCTGTACTATAGTGTTCTGGAACTAAATGGATAGCTTGCCTGTACTGTAGTGTTCTGGAACTAAATGGATAGCTTGCCTGTACTGTAGTGTCCTGGAACTAAATGGATAGCTTGCCTGTACTGTCGTGTTCTGGAACTAAATGGATAGCTTCCCTGTACTGTAGTGTTCTGGAACTAAATGGATAGCTTGCCTGTACTGTAGTGTTCTGGAACTAAATGGATAGCTTGCCTGTACTGTAGTGTTCTGGAACTAAATGGATAGCTTGCCTGTACTGTAGTGTCCTGGAACTAAATGGATAGCTTGCCTGTACTGTAGTGTTCTGGAACTAAATGGATAGCTTGCCTGTACTGTAGTGTTCTGGAACTAAATGGATAGCTTGCCTGTACTGTAGTGTTCTGGAACTAAATGGATAGCTTGCCTGTACTGTCGTGTTCTGGAACTAAATGGATAGCTTGCCTGTACTGTAGTGTCCTGGAACTAGTAGTGCCAAAACAGTAAACATCACCCACCAAATGGCCTGCTGGGTAAACAAATATATTTATTTAATGAACATTTCTGTAAAAGTGTTAGATTTTGCCAGCTGGCTAGTTTTCTTCTGTAGTCCATGGGCAGATAGATGACATTTAAGGAAGCATCATAAACATTTCACATTATGAAGACAGATAAATGTGTACTAAGAGCTCAAGTCAGAGATTTATGTCAAAGTGAGACTTGGAGATAAGTCAGAATTCTGCTCTTAGGTTACCCATGTAAGATTTTAGTAACCAAATGTCCTCCTACTTTGGCCACATCCTACCTGCACTCAGCCCATTGGAGTTATTTTAGCCCCTTACTAGAAGGAAGCCTTAGCTGCCATTTCCACCCGGCGCGAATATTGCCACAATGGTTTTAATTGGTCTTCCAGGAAAGAGAGAGAGAAAGGGAGAAGTTGGCCTAGTGTCAGGAATGCTTTGGGGTTAACTAGTTATCTACTGATATCAGACCAGGCAGCATGGAGCTGTCTCAAGGGAGAAGTTGGCCTAGTGTCAGGAATGCTTTGGGGTTAACTAGTTATCTACTGACATCAGCCCAGGCAGCATGGAGCTGTCTCAAGGGAGAAGTTGGCCTAGTGTCAGGAATGCTTTGGGGTTAACTAGTTATCTACTGACATCAGCCCAGGCAGCATGAAGCTGTCTCAAGGGAGAAGTTGGCCTAGTGTCAGGAATGCTTTGGGGTTAACTAGTTATCTACTGACATCAGCCCAGGCAGCATGGAGCTGTCTCAAGGGAGAAGTTGGCCTAGTGTCAGGAATGCTTTGGGGTTAACTAGTTATCTACTGACATCAGCCCAGGCAGCATGAAGCTGTCTCAAGGGAGAAGTTGGCCTAGTGTCAGGAATGCTTTGGGGTTAACTAGTTATCTACTGACATCAGCCCAGGCAGCATGAAGCTGTCTCAAGGGAGAAGTTGGCCTAGTGTCAGGAATGCTTTGGGGTTAACTAGTTATCTACTGACATCAGCCCAGGCAACATGAAGCCGTCTCAAGGGAGAAGTTGGCCTAGTGTCAGGAATGCTTTGGGGTTAACTAGTTATCTACTGATATCAGACCAGGCAGCATGGAGCTGTCTCGAGGGAGAAGTTGGCCTAGTGTCAGGAATGCTTTGGGGTTAACTAGTTATCTACTGACAACAGACAGCTAGTGATATCAGACCAGGCAGCATGGAGCTGTCTCGAGGGAGAAGTTGGCTAAAGTTGTGTAAGCAATGACGTATCTACCTACAATTCTGGTGAATGTGTGTCTCTCATACTCTGGTAAGAGTTGACCTAGGATCAGCTTACCCTCTCTGAATCCCAGACATAATTAGTGCAAGTCCAGCCCTTCACCTGAGACGGGTCAACTTCAGGTGGGTTAGTCATTTAGGAGACGCTTTCATCCAAAGTGGAAATCAGGTAGAGCAATGCTCTACCAACTGAGCCAGACAGGACACTGTTCTGTTCATAATGGCGTTTCAAAACTGGCGATTCAAAAATATCTGACCTTGTATCAGAGATGAAGAGGTGAAGCGAGAGGACTTACTCGGGCCCCAAAATCTATCCGCGTGAGATACAGTGCCGTCAAAATATTCACACCCCTTGACTTTTTGTTGTTACAGCCTGAATTTAAAATTTATGAAATTACCCCAAAAATTGTCACTGGCCGACACACAATACCCCATAACGTCAAAGTGGAATTATGTTTTTAGACATTTTTACAAATGAATAAAACGTTTAAAGCTGAAATGTCGAGTCAATAAGTATTCAACCCCTTTGTTATGGTAAGCCTAAAGTTCATGAGTAAAAATGTGCTTAACACGTCACATAAGTTGCATGGACTCATTGTGTACAATAATAGTGTTTAACATGAATGAATACCTCATCTCTGTACACCACACATACAATTATCAGTAAGGTCTCTCAGTCAAGCAGTGAATTTCAAACACAGATTCAACCACAAACACCAGGGAGGTTTTCCAATGCCTCGCAAAGAAGGGCACCTATTGGCAGATCGGTAAAAAAAATGTAAAAAGCAGACATTGAATATCCCTTTGATCATGGTAAAGTTAATAATTACACTTTAGTTGGTGCATCAATACACCCAGTCACTACAAAGATACAGGCTTCCTTCCTAACTCAGTTGCTGGAAAGGAAGGAAACCGCTCAGGGATTTCACCATGACACCAATGGTGACTTTTAAACAGTTTAATGGCTGGGATTGGAGAAAACTGAGGATGGATCAACATTGTAGGTACTCCACAATACTAATCTAATTGACAGAGTGAAAAGGAGGAAGCCTGTACAGAATAAAAATATTCCAAAACATGCCTCCTGTTTGCAACAAGGCACTAAAGTAATACTGCAAAATGTGGCAAAGCAATTCACTTTTTGTCCTGAATATAAAGCCTTATGTTTAGGGCAAATCCAATACAACACATTACGGAGTAATACTCTCCATATTTTCAAGCATAGTGGTGGCTGCATCATGTTATGGGTATGCTTGTAAGGACTGGGAAGTTTTTCAGGATGAAAAAGAAACTGAATGGACCTAAGCACAGGCAAAAATCCTAGAGGAAAACCTGGTTCAGTCTGCTTTCCACAATGTGAGATGAATTCACCTTTCAGCAGGACAGTAACCTAAAAAACAAGGCTGAATCTAAACTGTACTTGCTTAACAAAAACACATTGAATATTCCTGAGTGGCAGTTTAGCCATAAATCTACAGCAAGACCATAAAATGGTTGTCTAGCAATGATGAACAACCAATTTGACAGAGCTTGAAAAATGTTGAAAATAATAAAATGTGCCAATGTTGCTTTATCCAGGTGTGAAATAATAAGGTCTAAGAGACTTACTCAGAAAGACTCACAGCTGTAATCGCAGCCAAAGCTGCTTCTACAAAGTATTGACTCAGGGATGTGAAAACTTATGTCAATTAGATAGAATCCTGAATGAATTGTGAATAAAGAGTGAGAAAGTTAGAGAGGGTCAAAAGGTCACACTTAAGTCATTATTGGTCATCTTTTTCAAGGGTGTCAAGTTCAGAACCCCACTGTAAATGACAGCAAATTCAGGACACATTTCATTTACGACCCTGGATATGAAACGGGTCAGACCAAAACTCCCAGGCTGCCTGGCTGAACTACTGCATAAGAACTTGGGCCAGACTGAAACAGGAGGCAGTTGTAAATATATGGCTCTGCCTAGCAGAGTGTAGACTGATGAGTTGTTACTATAACAACAAAGGAGGAATAGCCAGTACTATGCCAGTGTTCCGGAACTGTTAGGCCATGTGGGAATAGGTGTTGTAACCACAGTCATAAACCCAGGCATACCAACAGTGATACATTAACCTAGTCCTAGTGAGGTGTTGTAACCAGTCATAAACCCAGGCATACCAACAGTGATACATTAACCCAGTCCTAGTGAGGTGTTGTAACCAGTCATAAACCCAGGCATACCAACAGTGATACATTAACCCAGTCCTAGTGAGGTGTTGTAACCAGTCATACCAACAGTGATACATTAACCCAGTCCTAGTGAGGTGTTGTAACCAGTCATACCAACAGTGATACATTAACCCAGTCCTAGTGAGGTGTTCTAACCAGTCATAAACCCAGGCATACCAACAGTGATACATTAACCAAGTCCTAGTGAGGTGTTGTAACCATTCATAAACCCAGGCATACCAACAGTGATGCATTAACCCAGTCCAAGTGAGGTGCTGTAACCAGTCATACCAACAGTGATACATTAACCCAGTCCTAGTGAGGTGTTGTAACCAGTCATAAACCCAGGCACACCAACAGTGATACATTAACCCAGTCCTCGTGAGGTGTTGTAACCAGTCATAAACCCAGGCACATCAACAGTGATACATTAACACAGTCCTCGTGAGGTGTTGTAACCAGTCATAAACCCAGGCATACCAACAGTGATACATTAACCCAGTCCTAGTGAGGTGTTGTAACCAGTCATAAACCCAGGCATACCAACAGCGATACATTAACCAAGTCCTAGTGAGGTGTTGTAACCATTCATAAACCCAGGCATACCAACAGTGATGCATTAACCCAGTCCAAGTGAGGTGTTGTAACCAGTCATACCAACAGTGATACATTAACCCAGTCCTAGTGAGGTGTTGTTACCAGTCATTAACCCAGGCACACCAACAGTGAAACATTAACCCAGTCCTAGTGAGGTGTTGTAACCACAGTCATATGCCCAGGCATACCAACAACCCAGGCATACCAACAGTGATACATTAACCCAGTCCTAGTGCGGTGTTGTAACCATTCATAAACCCAGGCACACCAACAGCAATACATTAACCCAGTCCTAGTGAGGTGTTGTAACCAGTCATAAGCCCAGGCATAACAACAGTGATACATTAACCCAGTCCTAGTGAGGTGTTGTAACCAGTCATAAACCCAGGCATACCAACAGTGATACATTAACCCAGTCCTAGTGAGGTGTTGTAACCACAGTCATAAACCCAGGCATACTAACAGTGATTCATTAACCCAGTCCAAGTGAGGTGTTGTAACCAGTCATAAACCCAGGCTTACCAACAGTGATACATTAACCCAGTCCTAGTGAGGTGTTGTAACCAGTCATACTACCAGTGATACATTAACCCAGTCCTAGTGAGGTGTTGTAACCAGTCATACTACCAGTGATACATTAACCCAGTCCTAGTGAGGTGTTGTAACCAAGGTCATAAACCCAGGCATACCAACAGTGATACATTAACCCAGTCCTAGTGAGGTGTTGTAACCAGTCATAAACCCAGGCATACCAACAGTGATACATTAACCCAGTCCTAGTGAGGTGTTGTAACCAGTCATAGCAACAGTGATACATTAACCCAGTCCTAGTGAGGTGTTGTAACCAGTCATGCCAACAGTGATACATTAACCCAGTCCCAGCGAGGTGTTGTAACCAGTCATACCAACAGTGATACATTAACCCAGTCCTAGTGAGGTGTTGTAACCAGTCATGCCAACAGTGATACATTAACCCAGTCCTAGTGAGGTGTTGTAACCAGTCATACCAACAGTGATACATTAACCCAGTCCTAGTGAGGTGTTGTAACCAGTCATACCAACAGTGATACATTAACCCAGTCCTAGTGAGGTGTTGTAACCAGTCATGCCAACAGTGATACATTAACCCAGTCCTAGTGAGGTGTTGTAACCAGTCATACCAACAGTGATACATCAAACCCAGTCCTGGTGAGGTGTTGTAACCAGTCATATACCCAGTCATACCAACAGTGATACATTAACCCAGTCCTAGTGAGGTGTTCTAACCAGTCACAAACCCAGGCACACCAACAGTGATACATTAACCCAGTCCCAGTGAGGTGTTGTAACCAGTCATACCAACAGTGATACATTAACCCAGTCCTAGTGAGGTGTTGTAACCAGTCATAAACCCAGGCATACCAACAGTGATGCATTAACCCAGTCCTAGTGAGGTGTTGTAACCAGTCATAAACCCAGGCATACCAACAGTGATACATTAACCAAGTCCTAGTGAGGTGTTGTAACCACAGTCATATGCCCAGGCATACCAACAGTGATACATTAACCCAGTCCTAGTGAGGTGTTGTAACCAGTCATAAACCCAGGCATACCAACAGTGATACATTAACCGAGTCCTAGTGAGGCGTTGTAACCAGTCATACCAACAGTGATACATTAACCCAGTCCTAGTGAGGTGTTGTAACCAGTCATAAACCCAGGCATACCAACAGTGATACATTAACCCAGTCCTAGTGAGGTGTTGTAACCAGTCATAAACCCAGGCATACCAACAGTGATACATTAACCCAGTCCTAGTGGGGTGTTGTGACCAGTCATAAACCCAGGCATACCAGCAGTGATACATTAACCCAGTCCTAGTGAGGTGTTGTAACCAGTCATAAACCCAGGCACAACAACAGTGATACATTAACCCAGTCCTAGTGAGGTGTTGTAACCAGTCATAAACCCAGGCATACCAACAGTGATACATTAACCCAGTCCTAGAGGGGTGTTGTGACCAGTCATAAACCCAGGCATACCAGCAGTGATACATTAACCCAGTCCTAGTGAGGTGTTGTAACCAGTCATAAACCCAGGCATACCAGCAGTGATACATTAACCCAGTCCTAGTGAGGTGTTGTAACCAGTCATAAACCCAGGCACACCAACAGTGATACATTAACCCAGTCCAAGTGAGGTGTTGTAACCAGTCATAAACCCAGGCATACCAACAGTGATACATTAACCCAGTCCTAGTGAGGTGTTGTAACCAGAAATAAACCCAGGCACACCAACAGTGATACATTAACCCAGTCCTAGTGAGGTGTTGTAACCAGTCATAAACCCAGGCATACCAACAGTGATACACTTACCCAGTTCTAGTGAGGTGTTGTAACCATTCATAAACCCAGGCATACCAACAGTGATACATTAACCCAGTCCTAGTGAGGTGTTGTAACCAGTCATACCAACAGTGATACATTAACCCAGTCCTAGTGAGGTGTTGTAACCAGGCATACCAAGAGTGATACATTAACCCAGTCCTAGTGAGGTGTTGTAACCACAGTCATATGCCCAGGCATACCAACAGTGATACATTAACCCAGTCCTAGTGAGGTGTTGTAACCAGTCATAAACCCAGGCATACCAACAGTGATACATTAACCCAGTCCTACTGAGGTGTTGTAACCAGTCATACCAACAGTGATATTTTAACCCAGTCCTAGTGAGGTGTTGTAACCAGTCATAAACCCAGGCATACCAACAGTAATACATTAACCCAGTCCTAGTGAGGTGTTGTAACCAGTCATAGCAACAGTGATACATTAACCCAGTCCTAGTGAGGTGTTGTAACCAGTCATACCAACAGTGATACATTAACCCAGTCCTAGTGAGGTGTTGTAACCAGTCATAAACCCAGGCATACCAACAGTGATACATTAACCCAGTCCTAGTGAGGAGTTGAAACCAGTCATACCAACAGTGATACATTAACCCAGTCCCAGTGAGGTGTTGTAACCAGTCATACCAACAGTGATACATTAACCCAGTCCTAGTGAGGTGTTGTAACCAGTCATAAACCCAGGCATACCAACAGTGATGCATTAACCCAGTCCTAGTGAGGTGTTGTAACCAGTCATAAACCCAGGCATACCAACAGTGATACATTAACCAAGTCCTAGTGAGGTGTTGTAACCACAGTCATATGCCCAGGCATACCAACAGTGATACATTAACCCAGTCCTAGTGAGGTGTTGTAACCAGTCATAAACCCAGGCATACCAACAGTGATACATTAACCGAGTCCTAGTGAGGCGTTGTAACCAGTCATACCAACAGTGATACATTAACCCAGTCCTAGTGAGGTGTTGTAACCAGTCATAAACCCAGGCATACCAACAGTGATACATTAACCCAGTCCTAGTGAGGTGTTGTAACCAGTCATAAACCCAGGCATACCAACAGTGATACATTAACCCAGTCCTAGTGGGGTGTTGTGACCAGTCATAAACCCAGGCATACCAGCAGTGATACATTAACCCAGTCCTAGTGAGGTGTTGTTACCAGTCATAAACCCAGGCACAACAACAGTGATACATTAACCCAGTCCTAGTGAGGTGTTGTAACCAGTCATAAACCCAGGCATACCAACAGTGATACATTAATCCAGTCCTAGTGGGGTGTTGTGACCAGTCATAAACCCAGGCATACCAGCAGTGATACATTAACCCAGTCCTAGTGAGGTGTTGTAACCAGTCATAAACCCAGGCATACCAGCAGTGATACATTAACCCAGTCCAAGTGAGGTGTTGTAACCAGTCATAAACCCAGGCACACCAACAGTGATACATTAACCCAGTCCAAGTGAGGTGTTGTAACCAGTCATAAACCCAGGCATACCAACAGTGATACATTAACCCAGTCCTATTGAGGTGTTGTAACCAGAAATAAACCCAGGCACACCAACAGTGATACATTAACCCAGTCCTAGTGAGGTGTTGTAACCAGTCATAAACCCAGGCATACCAACAGTGATACATTAACCCAGTCCTAGTGAGGTGTTGTAACCAGTTATAAACCCAGGCATACCAACAGTGATACATTAACCCAGTCCTAGTGGGGTGTTGTGACCAGTCATAAACCCAGGCATACCAGCAGTGATACATTAACCCAGTCCTAGTGAGGTGTTGTAACCAGTCATAAACCCAGGCACAACAACAGTGATACATTAACCCAGTCCTAGTGAGGTGTTGTAACCAGTCATAAACCCAGGCATACCAACAGTGATACATTAACCCAGTCCTAGTGGGGTGTTGTGACCAGTCATAAACCCAGGCATACCAGCAGTGATACATTAACCCAGTCCTAGTGAGGTGTTGTAACCAGTCATAAACCCAGGCATACCAGCAGTGATACATTAACCCAGTCCTAGTGAGGTGTTGTAACCAGTCATAAACCCAGGCACACCAACAGTGATACATTAACCCAGTCCAAGTGAGGTGTTGTAACCAGTCATAAACCCAGGCATACCAACAGTGATACATTAACCCAGTCCTAGTGAGGTGTTGTAACCAGAAATAAACCCAGGCACACCAACAGTGATACATTAACCCAGTCCTAGTGAGGTGTTGTAACCAGTCATAAACCCAGGCATACCAACAGTGATACACTTACCCAGTTCTAGTGAGGTGTTGTAACCATTCATAAACCCAGGCATACCAACAGTGATACATTAACCCAGTCCTAGTGAGGTGTTGTAACCAGTCATACCAACAGTGATACATTAACCCAGTCCTAGTGAGGTGTTGTAACCAGGCATACCAACAGTGATACATTAACCCAGTCCTAGTGAGGTGTTGTAACCACAGTCATATGCCCAGGCATACCAACAGTGATACATTAACCCAGTCCTAGTGAGGTGTTGTAACCAGTCATAAACCCAGGCATACCAACAGTGATACATTAACCCAGTCCTACTGAGGTGTTGTAACCAGTCATACCAACAGTGATATTTTAACCCAGTCCTAGTGAGGTGTTGTAACCAGTCATAAACCCAGGCATACCAACAGTAATACATTAACCCAGTCCTAGTGAGGTGTTGTAACCAGTCATAGCAACAGTGATACATTAACCCAGTCCTAGTGAGGTGTTGTAACCAGTCATACCAACAGTGATACATTAACCCAGTCCTAGTGAGGTGTTGTAACCAGTCATAAACCCAGGCATACCAACAGTGATACATTAACCCAGTCCTAGTGAGGAGTTGAAACCAGTCATACCAACAGTGATACATTAACCCAGTTCTAGTGAGGTGTTGTAACCAGTCATAAACCCAGGCACACCAACAGTGATACATTAACCCAGTCCTCGTGAGGTGTTGTAACCAGTCATAAACCCAGGCATACCAACAGTGATACATTAACCCAGTCCTAGTGAGGTGTTGTAACCACAGTCATATGCCCAGGCATACCAACAGTGATACATTAACCCAGTCCTAGTGAGGTGTTGTAACCAGTCATAAACCCAGGCATACCAACAGTGATACATTAACCGAGTCCTAGTGAGGCATTGTAACCAGTCATACCAACAGTGATACATTAACCCAGTCCTAGTGAGGTGTTGTAACCAGTCATAAACCCAGGCATACCAACAGTGATACATTAACCCAGTCCTAGTGAGGTGTTGTAACCAGTCATAAACCCAGGCATACCAACAGTGATACATTAACCCAGTCCTAGTGAGGTGTTGTAACCAGTCATAAACCCAGGCATACCAACAGTGATACATTAACCCAGTCCTAGTGAGGTGTTGTAACCAGTCATAAACCCAGGCATACCAACAGTGATACATTAACCCAGTCCTAGTGAGGTGTTGTAACCAGTCATAAACCCAGGCATACCAGCAGAGATACATTAACCCAGTCCTAGTGAGGTGTTGTAACCAGTCATAAACCCAGGCATACCAACAGTGATACATTAACCCAGTCCTAGTGAGGTGTTGTAACCAGTCATAAACCCAGGCATACCAACAGTGATACATTAACCCAGTCCTAGTGAGGTGTTGTAACCACAGTCATAAACCCAGGCATACTAACAGTGATTCATTAACCCAGTCCTAGTGAGGTGTTGTAACCAGTCATAAACCCAGGCTTACCAACAGTGATACATTAACCCAGTCCTAGTGAGGTGTTGTAACCAGTCATACTACCAGTGATACATCAACCCAGTCCTAGTGAGGTGTTGTAACCAAGGTCATAAACCCAGGCATACCAACAGTGATACATTAACCCAGTCCTAGTGAGGTGTTGTAACCACAGTCATAAACCCAGGCATACTAACAGTGATTCATTAACCCAGTCCTAGTGAGGTGTTGTAACCAGTCATAAACCCAGGCATACCAACAGTGATACATTAACCCAGTCCTAGTGAGGTGTTGTAACCAGTCATACTACCAGTGATACACTTACCCAGTCCTAGTGAGGTGTTGTAACCAAGGTCATAAACCCAGGCATACCAACAGTGATACATTAACCCAGTCCTAGTGAGGTGTTGTAACCAGTCATAAACCCAGGCATACCAACAGTGATACATTAACCCAGTCCTAGTGAGGTGTTGTAACCAGTCATACTACCAGTGATACATTAACCCAGTCCTAGTGAGGTGTTGTAACCAAGGTCATAAACCCAGGCATACCAACAGTGATACATTAACCCAGTCCTAGTGAGGTGTTGTAACCAGTCATAAACCCAGGCATACTAACAGTGATTCATTAACCCAGTCCTAGTGAGGTGTTGTAACCAGTCATACTACCAGTGATACATTAACCCAGTCCTAGTGAGGTGTTGTAACCAAGGTCATAAACCCAGGCATACCAACAGTGATACATTAACCCAGTCCTAGTGAGGTGTTGTATCCACAGTCATAAACCCAGGCATACTAACAGTGATTCATTAACCCAGTCCTAGTGAGGTGTTGTAACCAGTCATAAACCCAGGCATACCAACAGTGATACATTAACCCAGTCCTAGTGAGGTGTTGTAACCAGTCATACTACCAGTGATACATTAACCCAGTCCTAGTGAGGTGTTGTAACCAAGGTCATAAACCCAGGCATACCGACAGTGATACATTAACCCAGTCCTAGTGAGGTGTTGTAAACAGTCATAAACCCAGGTATACCAACAGTGATACATTAACCCAGTCCTAGTGAGGTGTTGTAACCACAGTCATATGCCCAGGCATACCAACAGTGATACATTAACCCAGTCCTAGTGAGGTGTTGTAACCAGTCATAAACCCAGGCATACCAACAGTGATACATTAACCGAGTCCTAGTGAGGCATTGTAACCAGTCATACCAACAGTGATACATTAACCCAGTCCTAGTGAGGTGTTGTAACCATTCATAAACCCAGGCATACCAACAGTGATACATTAACCCAGTCCTAGTGAGGTGTTGTAACCAGTCATAAACCCAGGCATACCAACAGTGATACATTAACCCAGTCCTAGTGAGGTGTTGTAACCAGTCATAAACCCAGGCATACCAACAGTGATACATTAACCCAGTCCTAGTGAGGTGTTGTAACCAGTCATAAACCCAGGCATACCAACAGTGATACATTAACCCAGTCCTAGTGAGGTGTTGTAACCAGTCATAAACCCAGGCATACCAGCAGAGATACATTAACCCAGTCCTAGTGAGGTGTTGTAACCAGTCATAAACCCAGGCATACCAACAGTGATACATTAACCCAGTCCTAGTGAGGTGTTGTAACCAGTCATAAACCCAGGCATACCAACAGTGATACATTAACACAGTCCTAGTGAGGTGTTGTAACCAGTCATAAACCCAGGCACAACAACAGTGAGACATTAACCCAGTCCTAGTGAGGTGTTGTAACCACAGTCATATGCCCAGGCATACTAACAGTGATACATTAACCCAGTCCTATCGAGGTGTTGTAACCAGTCATAAACCCAGGCATACCAACAGCGATACATTAACCCAGTCCTAGTGAGGTGTTGTAACCACAGTCATAAACCCAGGCATACTAACAGTGATTCATTAACCCAGTCCTAGTGAGGTGTTGTAACCAGTCATAAACCCAGGCTTACCAACAGTGATACATTAACCCAGTCCTAGTGAGGTGTTGTAACCAGTCATACTACCAGTGATACATCAACCCAGTCCTAGTGAGGTGTTGTAACCAAGGTCATAAACCCAGGCATACCAACAGTGATACATTAACCCAGTCCTAGTGAGGTGTTGTAACCACAGTCATAAACCCAGGCATACTAACAGTGATTCATTAACCCACTCCTAGTGAGGTGTTGTAACCAGTCATAAACCCAGGCATACCAACAGTGATACATTAACCCAGTCCTAGTGAGGTGTTGTAACCAGTCATACTACCAGTGATACATTAACCCAGTCCTAGTGAGGTGTTGTAACCACAGTCATAAACCCAGGCATACTAACAGTGATTCATTAACCCAGTCCTAGTGAGGTGTTGTAACCAGTCATAAACCCAGGCATACCAACAGTGATACATTAACCCAGTCCTAGTGAGGCGTTGTAACCAGTCATACCAACAGTGATACATTAACCAAGTCCTAGTGAGGTGTTGTAACCAGTCATAAACCCAGGCATACCAACAGTGATACATTAAACCAGTCCTAGTGAGGTGTTGTAACCAGTCATAAACCCAGGCATACCAACAGTGATGCATTAACCCAGTCCTAGTGAGGTGTTCTAACCAGTCATAAACCCAGGCATACCAACAGTGATACATTAACCCAGTCCTAGTGGGGTGTTGTGACCAGTCATAAACCCAGGCATACCAACAGTGATACATTAACCCAGTCCTTTTGAGGTGTTGTAACCAGTCATAAACCCAGGCATACCAACAGTGATACATTAACCCAGTCCTAGTGAGGTGTTGTAACCCGTCATAAACCCAGGCATACCAACAGTGATACATTAACCCAGTCCTAGTGAGGTGTTGTAACCAGTCATAAACCCAGGCATACCAGCAGAGATACATTAACCCAGTACTAGTGAGGTGTTGTAACCAGTCATAAACCCAGGCATACCAACAGTGATACATTAACCCAGTCCTAGTGAGGTGTTGTAACCAGTCATAAACCCAGGCATACCAACAGTGATGCATTAACACAGTCCTAGTGAGGTGTTGTAACCAGTCATAAACCCAGGCACAACAACAGTGAGACATTAACCCAGTCCTAGTGAGGTGTTGTAACCACAGTCATATGCCCAGGCACACCAACAGTGATACATTAACCCAGTCCTATCGAGGTGTTGTAACCAGTCATAAACCCAGGCATACCAACAGTGATACATTAACCCAGTCCTAGTGAGGTGTTGTAACCACAGTCATAAACCCAGGCATGCTAACAGTGATTCATTAACCCAGTCCTAGTGAGGTGTTGTAACCAGTCATAAACCCAGGCTTACCAACAGTGATACATTAACCCAGTCCTAGTGAGGTGTTGTAACCAGTCATACTACCAGTGATACATTAACCCAGTCCTAGTGAGGTGTTGTAACCAAGGTCATAAACCCAGGCATACCAACAGTGATACATTAGCCCAGTCCTAGTGAGGTGTTGTAACCACAGTCATAAACCCAGGCATACTAACAGTGATTCATTAACCCAGTCCTAGTGAGGTGTTGTAACCAGTCATAAAACCCAGGCCATACCAACAGTGATACATTAACCCAGTCCTAGTGAGGGTGTGTGTAACCAGTCATACTACCAGTGATACATGAACCCAGTCCTAGTGAGGTGTTGTAACCAGTCATAACCCAGGCATACCAACAGTGATACATTAACCCAGTCCTAGTGAGGTGTTGTAACCAGTCATAAACCCAGGCATACCACAGTGATACATTAACACCAGTCCCTAGTGAGGTGTTGTAAACCACAGTCATAAACCAGGCATACTAACAGTGATTCATTAACCCAGTCCTAGTGAGGTGTGTAACCAGTCACTACCAGTGATACATTAACCCAGTCCTAGTGAGGTTTGTAACCAAGGTCATAAACCCAGGCATACCAACAGTGATACATTAACCCAGTCCTAGTGAGGTGTTGTATCCACAGTCATAAACCCAGGCATACTAACAGTGATTCATTAACCCAGTCCTAGTGAGGTTGTTGTAACCAGTCATAAACCCAGGCATACCAACAGTGATACATTAACCCAGTCCTAGTGAGGTGTTTAAACCAGTCATACTACCGTGATACATTAACCCAGTCCTTGAGGTGTTGTAACCAGGTCATAAACCCAGG